>NC_065592.1:16388771-16650050 GCF_024542745.1 Macaca thibetana thibetana
TCGGAAGATATTGCCCTTTTCACCATCAGCCTCAAGACACTCCCTAGTATCCCTTAGCGGACTGACCTAAAACAGTGTTAGAATACTGCTCAATGAAAACAGAAGCTTAACTGTGTGAATGCAATTCACGTGACCTACAGCAGTTTCACAGAATGTTTCCTTCTGGTTTTTATTGGAGGGTATTACTTTTTCAGCATATTCTTAAGATCGTTAAAAAAATATCCTTTCTCAGTATCCACAGAAACTGTTATTTCAACCTGCTCTATCCAAAGAATGATTTAATTCTATGAGATGAATACACACATCACACAAGCACTGGCTCTGAAAGCTTCTCTCCATTTCTCATCGGAAGATGTTTCCTTTCTCACCACAAGAATATGGACGCCATTTAATATCCCTTCCCAGATTCTTCAAAGACAGAGTTTCCAAACTGGGCAACGTAGTGGAAGCTTTAACTCTCTAAAATGAATGCACAACCCAGAGAGCAGTTTCTTGGAACGTATCTTTCTGGTTTTTATTTCCGGATATTTCACTTTTTGCCATAGTATTCAATGTACTGCAAAATATAACTTTTTCAGTTTTAGAGGAACCGTGCTCAAACACTGCTATGAGAAAAAAGGTATATCGCCCAGTGGAATGCACACAACACAACGCAGTTGTCAGAAAGCTTCTCTCCAGTTTTTATCTGAAGATATCTCCTAATTAATGTCAAGCGCGGATGTGCTTCGTGAATCCGTCTATGACGAGTATCAATCCGTGTATGATGCAGTATCAACACTATGACGAGTGGAATTCACATTTCACAAAGGAGCTCGTCGGAAATCTTCCCTCCAGTATCTATCTGAAGATATTTCCGTTTTCACCATAAGCCTCAAGGTGCGCCTGAGTATTTCTTAGCTGGCTTACCTAAAATAGTGTTAGAACACTGCTCAATGAAAACAGAAGCTTAACAGTGCGACTACAATTCACGTGACCCAGAGCAGTTTCCCAGAACATTTCTTTCTGTTTTTTATCAGAAGGTATTACTCTTTCAGCATATTCTTTTTTTTTTTTTAGATAAAAATTTTTATTTTTATTTTATTTTTCTTTTTTTAAAATTTATTTATTATTATTATACTTTAAGTTGTAGGGTACATGTGCATAACGTGCAGGTTTGTTACATATGTATACTTGTGCCATGTTGGTGTGCTGCACCCATCAACTTGTCATTTACATCAGGTATAACTCCCAATGCAATCCCTCCCCCCTCCCCCCTCCCCATGACAGGCCCCTGTGTGTGATGTTCCCCTTCCTCAGTCCAAGTGATCTCATTGTTCAGTTCCCACCTATGAGTGAGAACATGCAGTGTTTGGTTTTCTGTTCTTGTGATAGTTTGCTAAGAATGATGGTTTCCAGCTGCATCCATATCCCTACAAAGGACACAAACTCATCTTTTTGATGGTTGCATAGTATTCCATGGTGTATATGTGCCACATTTTCTTAATCCAATCTGTCACTGATGGACATTTGGGTTGATTCCAAGTCTTTGCTATTGTGAATAGTGCTGCAATAAACATACGAGTGCATGTGTCTTTATAGCAGCATAATTTATAATCCTTTGGGTATATACCCAGTAATGGGATGGCTGGGTCATATGGTACATCTAGTTCTAGATCCTTGAGGAATTGCCATACTGTTTTCCATAATGGTTGAACTGGTTTACAATCCCACCAACAGTGTAAAAGTGTTCCTATTTCTCCACATCCTCTCCAGAACCTGTTGTTTCCTGACATTTTAATGATCGCCATTCTAATTGGTGTGAGATGGTATCTCATTGTGGTTTTGATTTGCATTTCTCTGATGGCCAGTGATGATGAGCATTTTTTCATGTGTCTGTTGGCTGTATGAATGTCTTCTTTTGAGAAATGTCTGTTCATATCCTTTGCCCACTTTTGGATGGGGTTGTTTGTTTTTTTCTTGTAAATTTGTTTGAGTTCTTTGTAGGTTCTGGATATTAGCCCTTTGTCAGATGAGTAGATTGCAAAAATGTTCTCCCATTCTGTAGGTTGCCTGTTCACTCTGATGGTAGTTTCTTTTGCTATGCAGAAGCTCTTTAGTTTAATGATATCCCATTTGTCAATTTTGGCTATTGCTGCCATTGCTTTTGGTGTTTTAGACATGAAGTCTTTGCCCATGCCTATGTCCTGAATGGTACTACCTAGGTTTTCCTCTAGGGTTTTTATGGTATTAGGTCTAACATTTAAGTCTCTAATCCATCTTGAATTAATTTTCATATAAGGAGTAAGGAAAGGATCCAGTTTCAGCTTGCTACTTATGGCTAGCCATTTTCCCAGCACCATTTATTAAATAGGGAATCCTTTCCCCATTTCTTGTTTCTCTCAGGTTTGTCAAAGATCAGATGGCTGTAGATGTGTGGTATTATTTCTGAGGACTCTGTTCTGTTCCATTGGTCTATATCTCTGTTTTGGTACCAGTACCATGCTGTTTTGGTGACTGTAGCCTTGTAGTATAGTTTGAAGTCAGGTAGCGTGATGCCTCCAGCTTTGTTCTTTTGACTTAGGATTGTCTTGGAGATGCAGGCTCTTTTTTGGTTCCATATGAACTTTAAAGCAGTTTTTTCCAATTCTGTGAAGAAACTCATTGGTAGCTTGATGGGGATGGCATTGAATCTATAAATTACATTGTGCAGTATGGCCATTTCCACGATATTGATTCTTCCTATCCATGAGCATGCTATGTTCTTCCATTTATTTGTGTCCTCTTTTATTTCACAGAGCAGTGGTTTGTAGTTCTCCTTGAAGACGTCTTTACATCCCTTGTAAGTTGGATTCCTGGTATTTTATTCTCTTTGAAGCAATTGTGAATTGAAGCTCATTCCTGATTTGGCTCTCTGTTTGTCTGTTACTGGTGTATAAGAATGCTTGTGATGTTTGCACATTAATTTTGTATCCTGAGACTTTGCTGAAGTTGCTTATCAGCTTAAGGAGATTTTGGGCTGAGACAATGGGGTTTTCTAAATATACAATCATGTCATCTGCAAACAGGGACAATTTGACTTCCTCTTTTCCTAACTGAATACCCTTGATTTCTTTCTCTTGCCTAATTGCCCTAGCCAGAAATTCCAACACTATGTTGAATAGGAGTGGTGAGAGAGGGCATCCCTGTCTTGTGCCAGTTTTCAAAGGGAATTTTTCCAGTTTTTGCCCATTCAGTATGATATTGGCTGTGGGTTTGTCATAAATAGCTCTTATTATTTTGAGGTACGTTCCATCAATACCGAATTTATTGGGCGTTTTTAGCATGAAGGGCTGTTGAATTTTGTCAAAAGCCTTTTCTGCATCTATTGAGATAATCATGTGGTTCTTGTCTTTGGTTCTGTTTATATGCTGGATTATGTTTATTGATTTGCGAATGTTGAACCAGCCTTGCATCCCAGGGATGAAGCCCACTTTATCATGGTGGATAAGCTTTTTGATGTGTTGCTGAATCCGGTTTGCCAGTATTTTATTGAGGATTTTTGCATTGATGTTCATCAGGGATATTGGTCTAAAATTCTCTTTTTTTGTTGTGTCTCTGCCAGGCTTTGGTATCAGGATGATGTTGGCCTCATAAAATGAGTTAGGGAGGATTCCCTCTTTTTCTATTGACTGGAATAGTTTCAGAAGGAATGGAACCAACTCCTCCTTGTACCTCTGGTAGAATTCAGCTGTGAATTCATCTGGTCCTGGACTTTTTTTGGTTGGTAGGTTATTAATTATTGCCTCAATTTCAGAGCCTGCTATTGGTCTATTCAGGGATTCAACTTCTTCCTGGTTTAGTCTTGGAAGAGTGTAAGTGTCCAGGAAATTATCCATTTCTTCTAGATTTTCCAGTTTATTTGCGTAGAGGTGTTTATAGTATTCTCTGATGGTAGTTTGTATTTCTGTGGGGTCGGTGGTGATATGCCCTTTATCATTTTTAATTGCGTCGATTTGATTCTTCTCTCTTTTCTTCTTTATTAGTCTTGCTAGTGGTCTGTCAATTTTGTTGATCTTTTCAAAAAACCAACTCCTGGATTCATGGATTTTTTGGAGAGTTTTTTGTGTTTCTATCTCCTTCAGTTCTGCTCTGATCTTAGTTATTTCTAGCCTTCTGCTAGCTTTCGAATGTGTTTGCTCTTGCTTCTCTAGTTCTTTTAATTGTGATGTTAGAGTGTCAATTTTAGATCTTTCCTGCTTTCTCTTGTGGGCATTTAGTGCTATAAATTTCACTCTACACACTGCTTTAAATGTGTCCCAGAGATTCTGGTATATTGTATCTTTGTTCTCATTGGTTTCAAAGAACATCTTTATTTCTGCCTTCATTTCGTGATGTACCCAGTAGTCATTCAGGAGCAGGTTTTTCAGTTTCCATGTAATTGAGCGGTTTTGATTGAGTTTCTTAGTCCTGAGTTCTAGTTTGACTGCACTGTGGTCTGAGAGACAGTTTGTTATAATTTCTGTTCTTGTACATTTGCTGAGGAGTGCTTTACTTCCAATTACGTGGTCGATTTTGGAGTAAGTACGATGTGGTGCTGAGAAGAATGTATATTCTGTTGATTTGGGGTGGAGAGTTCTATAGATGTCTATTAGGTCTGCTTGCTGCAGAGATGACTTCAATTCCTGGATATCTTTGTTAACTTTCTGTCTCGTTGATCTGTCTAATGTTGACAGTGGAGAGTTGAAGTCTCCCATTATTATTGTATGGGAGTCTAAGTCTCTTTATAAGTCTCTAAGGACTTGCTTTATGAATCTGGGTGCTCCTGTATTGGGTGCATATATATTTAGGATAGTTAGCTCTTCCTGTTGAATTGTTCCCTTTACCATTATGTAATGGCCTTCTTTGTCTCTTTTGATCTTTGATGGTTTAAAGTCTGTTTTATCAGAGACTAGTATTGCAACCCCCGCTTTTTTTTGTTCTCCATTTGCTTGGTAAATCTTCCTCCATCCCTTTATTTTGAGCCTATGTATGTCTCTGCGTGTGAGATGGGTCTCCTGAATACAGCAGACTGATGGGTCTTGACTCTTGATCCAGTTTGCCAGTCTGTGTCTTTTAATTGGAGCATTTAGTCCATTTACATTTAAGGTTAAGATTGTTATGTGTGAACTTGATCCTGCCATTATGATATTAACTGGTTATTTTGCTCGTTAGTTGATGCAGTTTCTTCCTAGCCTCGATGGTCTTTACATTTTGGCATGTTTTTGCAATGGCTGGTACCGGTTGTTCCTTTCCATGTTTAGTGCTTCCTTCAGGGTCTCTTGTAAGGCAGGCCTAGTGGTGAGAAAATCTCTAAGCATTTGCTTATCTGTAAAGGATTTTATTTCTCCTTCACTTATGAAACTTAGTTTGGCTGGATATGAAATTCTGGGTTGAAAATTCTTTTCTTTAAGAATGTTGAATATTGGCCCCCACTCTCTTCTGGCTTGGAGAGTTTCTGCCGAGAGATCTGCTGTTAGTCTGATGGGCTTCCCTTTGTGGGTAACCCGACCTTCTCTCTGACTGCCCTTAAGATTTTTTCCTTCATTTCAACTTTGGGGAATCTGGCAATTATGTATCTTGGAGTTGCTCTTCTCGAGGAGTATCTTTGTGGCGTTCTCTGTATTTCCTGGATTTGAATGTTGGCCTGCCCTACTAAGTTGGGGAAGTTCTCCTGGATGATATCCTGAAGAGTGTTTTCCAACTTGGTTCCATTTTCCCCCTGACTTTCAGGCACCCCAATCAGACGTAGATTTGGTCCTTTTACATAATCCCATACTTCTTGCAGGCTTTGTTCATTTCTTTTTCTTCTTTTTTCTTTTGGTTTCTCTTCTCGCTTCATTTCATTCATTTGATCCTCAATCCCAGATACTCTTTCTTCCAGTTGATCGAGTCGGTTACTGAAGCTTGTGCATTTTTCACGTATTTCTCGTGTCATGGTTTTCATCTCTTTCATTTCGTTTATGACCTTCTCTGCTTAATTACTCTAGCCATCAATTTTCCACTTTTTTTTCAAGATTTTTAGTTTCTTTGCACTGGGTACGTAATTCCTCCTTTAGCTCTGAGAAATTTGATGGACTGAAGCCTTCTTCTCTCATCTTGTCAAAGTCAATCTCCGTCCAACTTTGATCCGTTGCTGGCGATGAGCTGCGCTCCTTTGCCGGGAGAGATGCGCTCTTATTTTTTGAATTTCCAGCTTTTCTGCCCTGCTTTTTCCCCATCTTTGTGGTTTTATCTGCCTCTGGTCTTTGATGATGGTGATGTACTGATGGGGTTTTGGTGTAGGTGTCCTTCCTGTTTGATAGTTTTCCTTCTAACAGTCAGGACCCTCAGCTGTAGGTCTGTTGGAGATTGCTTGAGGTCCACTCCAGACCCTGTTTGCCTGGGTATCAGCAGCAGAGGCTGCAGAAGATAGAATATTGCTGAACAGCGAGTGTACCTGTCTGATCCTTGCTTTGGAAGCTTCCTCTCAGGGGTGTACTCCACCCTGTGAGTTGCGGGGTGTCAGACTGCCCCTAGTGGGGGATGTCTCCCAGTTAGGCTACTCAGGGGTCAGGGACCCACTTGAGCATGGAGTCTGTCCCTTCTCAGATCTCAACCTCCGTGTTGGGAGATCCACTGCTCTCTTCAAAGCTGTCAGACAGAGTCGTTTGCATCTGCAGAGGTTTCTGTGAAGTTTGTTATTTCCCTGTCCCCAGAGGTGGAGTGTACCGAGACAGGCAGGTTTCTTTGAGCTGCTGTGAGCTCCACCCAGTTCGAGCTTCCCAGCAGCTTTGTTTACCTACTTAAGCCTCAGCAATGGCGGGCGCCCCTCCCCCAGCCTCGCTGCTGCCCTGCCGGTAGATCACAGACTGCTGTGCTAGCAATGAGGGAGGCTCCGTGGGTGTGGGACCCTCCCGGCCAGGTGTGGGATATGATCTCCTGGTGTGCCTGTTTGCTTAAAGCGCAGTATTGGGGTGGGAGTTACCCGATTTTCCAGGTGTTGTGTGTCTCAGTTCTCCTGGCTAGGAAAAGGGATTCCCTTCCCCCTTGTGCTTCCCAGTTGAGGCAATGCCTTGCCCTGCTTCTGCTCTCGCTGGTCGGGCTGCAGCAGCTGACCAGCACCGATCGTCCGGCACTCCCCAGTGAGATGAACCCAGTACCTCAGTTGAAAATGCAGGAATCACTGGTCTTCTGTGTCGCTCGCGCTGGGACTTGGAGACTGGAGCTGTTCTTATTCGGCCATCTTGCTCCGCCCCTTGAAATCTCTCAGCATATTCTTAAGAGCGTTCCCAAATATCCTTTCTCAGATTCCACAGAAACAGTGATTTCCAACTGCTCAATCCAAAGAATGATTTAACTCTATGAGATGAATACACACATCACAAAGCACTTGCTCCGAAAGCTTCTCTCCACTTCTCATCAGAAGACGTTTCCTTTCTCACCAAAGAATATGGGCGCCATTTAATATCCCTTCCCGGATTCCTCAAAGAAAGAGTTTCCAAACTGGACAACGTAGTGGAAGCTTTAACTCTCTGAAATGAATGCACACCCCAGAGGGCAGTTTCTTGGAACGTTTCTTTCTGGTTTTTATTTCCGGATATTTCACTTTTGGCCATAGTCTTCAATGCGCTTCCAAATATCACTTTTTCAGTTTTACAAGAACAGGCTCAAACATTGCTATGAGAAAAAAGGTATAACGTACTGTGGAATGCACACATCACAACGCAGTTTCTCAGAAAGCTTCCCTCCAGATTTTATCTGAAGATATCTCCTATTTAACGTCAAGGGCGAACGTTCTCCTGAATGTGCCTTTGCAAATCCATCCATGACGCACTTTGAAAACTGTGTAATAGAAAGAAAGATTTATCTATGTGAGATGCATAGACATATTTACCACAAAGCAGTTTCCAGAAAGCTTCTTTCCAGTTTTTGTCTGAAGATACCTGCTTTTTCACCATAGCCTTCCATATACTTTGAAATGTCCCGTGGTAGTGTATTCTCCAAATCGGATTCCCCTGTCCTCTATGAGAACAAAGGTATAACTCTTTGAGTGGAATGCATACATAACAATGCAGCTCCACGGAAATCTCTCCAGTATCTATATGAAGATATCTCCCCTTTCACCATAAACCTCAAAGCGCTCCGGAGTATCCCTTAGCTGACTCACCAAAAACAGTGTTAAAATACTGGTAAATGAAATCAGAAGCTTAAATGTGTGAGTGGAAGACATGTGACAGAGAGCAATTTCACAGAAGGTTTCCTTCTGGTGTTTATTGGAGGGTATTTCTTTTTCAGCATATTCTTAGGAGTGTTCCAAAATGTCCTTTCTCAGTTTCCATAGAAACAGTGATTTCAAACTGCTCAATACAAAGAATGATTTAACTGAGATGAGATACACCCATCGCAAACCAGGTTCTCCCAAATCTTCTCTCCAGATGTCATTTTAAGACGTTTCCTTTCTCACTGCAGGCATCTGCTCGCCAGTTAGTATCACTTCACTGATTAATCAGAGGCAGAGTTTCCAAAGTGGGCAACGTAGTGTCAACTTTAATTCTCTGGAATGAATGCACACGTCAAAGAGTAGTTTCTGGGAATGTTGCTTTTGGGGTTTTATTCCTGGATATTTCACTGTTCATCATATTCTTCAAAGTGCTGCAAAATATCCCTTTTTCAGTTTTACAGGAACAGTGTTCAAACACTGTCTTATGAGAAAGTGGTATAACTCCCTGGGTGGAAGGCATACATCCCAAAGTGGTTTCTCCGAAAGCTCCTCTCCAGTATTTATCTGGTGATATTTCCTTTTTCCCCATAACCCTTAATGTGCTTCTGAAAGTCCTTTCGGGAATCCGCCCATGACGCAGTTTCAAAACTGAGTAATGGAAAGAAAGTTTTATCTAAGTGAGATGAATAGACATATCTATTACAAAGCAGGGTGAGAGAATATTTCTTTCCAGTTTTTGCCTGAGGATAATTCCTTTAATATCATAGCCGTCTGTATACTCCTGAATGTCCCCTGGTAGCATTTTCTACAAACGGGATTCCAAAATCCTCTATGAGAAGAAAGGTTTCACTCTGTGAGTGGAATGTACACGTCAAAAGCACCTCCTCAGAAATCTTCTCTCAAGTATCTATCTAAAGATATTTCCGTTTTCACCATAAGCCTCAAAGCGCTCCAGAGTGTCCCTTAGCTGACTCACATAAAACAGTGTTCGAATACTGCCCAATGAAAACAGACACTTCACAGTGCGAGTGGACTTCACGTGTCCTGGAGCATTTTCACAGAAAGTTTCCATCTGGTTTTCAGTGGAGGTTATGTCTTTTTCCGCATATTCTTAAGAGTGTTCCCAAATGTCCTTTCTCAGCTTCCACAGAAACAGTGATTTCAAACTGCTCAACCCAAAAAATGATTCAACACTATGAGATGAATTCACACAGCACAAAGCGGTTGCTCCGAAAGCTTCTCAACATTTTTCATGCGAAGACGTTTCCTTTCTCACCGGAAGCCTCTAGGCGCCACTTAATATCCCGTCCCAGATTCCTAAAAGACAGACTTTCCAAACTTGGCAACATAGTGGAAGCCTTAACTCTCTGAAATGAATGCAGGCGTCGGAGAGCAGTTTCTTGGAATGCTTCTTTCTGGGTTTTATTTCCAGATATTTCACTTGTTGCCGTAGTCTTCAATGCACTGCAAAATATCACTTTTTCAGTTTTACAGGAACAGTGTTGAAACTCTGCCTTATGAGAAAAGAGGTATAATTCCCTGAGTGGAATGCACACATTACAAAGCAGTCTCTCGGAAGCTTCACTCCAGTATTTGTCAGAAGATAGTTCCTATATCCCCACAGGCCTGAACATGTCTCCGAATGTCCCTTCGTGAATCCGTCTATGACGAGTATCAATACCTCTATGACGTAGAATCAACAGTATGACGATTAGAATGCACATGTCACAAAGGAGCTCCTCGGAAATCTTCTCTCCAGTATCTATCTGAAGATATTACCGTTTTCACCGTAAGCCTCAAGGAGCTCCAGAGGGTCTCTTAGCTGACTCACCTAAATCAGTGTTAGAGTACTGCTCAATGAAAACAGAAGCTTAACTGTTCGAATGCAATTCACGTGACCTAGAGCAGTTTCACAGAATGTTTCCTTCTGGTTTTTATCAGAGGTATTACTTTTTCAGCATATTCTTAATAGCATTCCCAAATGTCCTTTCTCAGGTTCCACAGAAATGGTGATTGCAAACTACTCAATCCAAAGAATGATTTAACTCTATGAGTTGAATACACACATCACAAAGTACTTGCTCTGAAAACTTCTCACCAGTTGTCATGCAAAAGCGTTTCCTTTCTCACTTGAAGCCTCTGGGCACCACTTAATATCCCTTCCCAGATTCCTCAAAGACAGTTTCCAAACTGGGCAACGTAGTGGAAGCTTTAACTCTCTGAAATGAATGCACACTACAAAGAGCAGTTTCTTGGAATGTTTCATTCTGGTTTTTTCCCAGATATTTCACATTGTGCTATAGCCTTCAACGCACTGCCAAATATCACTTTTTGAGTTTTACAGGAACGGTGCTCAAACACTGCTATAAGAAAAAAGGTATAACGCCCTGTGGAATGCACACATCATAACGCAGTTTCCCAGAAAGGTTCTCTCCAGTTTTCACCTGAAGATATCTCCTATTTAACGTCAAGCGCGAATGTGCTCCCGAATGTTCCTTTGCAAATCCGTCCATGACGCACTTTCAAAACTGTGTAACAGAAAGAAAGTTTTATCAATGTGAGATGCATAGACATATCTATCACAAAGCAGTTTCACAGAAAGCTTCTTTCCAGTTTTTGTCAGAGGATACTTGTTTTTTCACCACAGCCGTCCATAGACTCCCCAATGTACCATGGTAGCTTGTTCCCCAAATGGGATTCCCCCGTCCTCTATGAGAAGAAAGGTATAACTCTGTGATTGGAATGCCACGTAACACAGCAGCTCCATGGAAATTTTCTCTTTAGTATCTATCTGAAGACATTTCCTTTTTCCCCATGAGCCTTAAAGCGCTCCCAAGTATCCCTTAGCTGACTCAACTAAAACAGTGTTAGAATACTGGTCAATGAAAACAGAAGCTTAGATGTCTGAGTGGAATGCACGTGACCTAGAGCAGTTTGACAGAAGGTTTCCTTCTGGTTTTTATTGGAGGGTATTTCTTTTTCAGCATATTCTTAAGAGTGTTCCCAAATGTCCTTTCTCAGTTTCCACAGAAACAGAGATTTCAAACTGCTCAATACAAAGAATGATTTAACTCTATGAGATGAATACACACATCACAAACCAGGTTCTCCCAAAGCTTCTCTCCAGTTTTCATTATAAGACGTTTCCTTTCTCACCGCAAGCATCCAGGCTCCACTTAATATCCCTTCACAGATTAATCAGAGACAGAGTTTCCAAACTCGGCAAACTAGTGTCAACTTTAACTCTCTGAAATGAATGCAGACTCCAGAGAGAAGTTTCTTAGAACCTTTTTTCCGGGTTTTATTCCTGGATATTTCACTTTTCGCCATATTTTTCAAAGCGCTGCAATATATCCCTTTTCCAGTTTTACAGGAACAGTGTTCAAACACTGTCTTACGAGAAAAGAAGTATAACTCCCTGGGTGGAATAAACACATCACAGAGCAGTCTCTCGGAAAGCTTCACTCCAGTATTTATCAGAAGATATTTCCTATTTCCCCACAGGCCTGAATGTGTCTCAAAATGTCCCTTCGCAAATCCACCTATGACGAGTATCAATCAGTCTATGATGCAGTATCAACCCTATGATAAGTGGAAAGCACATGTCACAAAGGAGCTCCTCGGAAATCTTCTCTCCAGTATCTATCTGAAGACATTTATGTTTTCATCCTAAGCCTCAACGCACTCCCAAGTATCCCTTAGGTGACTCACCTAAAACAGTATTAGAGTACTGCTCAATGAAAACAGAAGCTTAACTGAACGAAAGCAATTCATGTAACCTAGCGTAGTTTCACAGAACTTTTCCTTCTCGTTTTTGTCTTAGGGTATTACTTTTTCAGCATATTCTTAAGAGAATTCCCAAATATCCTTTCTCAGGTTCCACAGAAACAGTGATTTCAAACTGCTCAATCCAAACAATCATTTAACTGTATGAGAAGAATACACACAATCCAAAGCACTTGCTCTGAAAGCTTCTCTCCACTTCTCATCGGAAGATGTTTCCTTTCTCACCTCAAGAATCCGGGTGCCACTTACTATCCCTTCCCAGATTCCTCAAAGACAGACTATCCAAACTGGGCAATGTAGTGAAAACTTTAACTCTCTGAAATGAATGCACACCCCAGAAAGCAGATTCTTGGAACGTTTCTTTCTGGTTTTCATTTCCGGATATTTCACTTTTTGCCATAATCTTCAAAGTGCTGCCAAATATCACATTTTCAGTTTCACAGGAACAGTGCTCAAACACTGCTGTGAGAAAAAGTTATAAAGTAATGTGGAATGCACACATCACAACGCAATTTATCTGAAACCTTCTCTCCAGTTTTTATCTGAAGATATCTGCTATTTAATGTCAAGTGTGAATGTGCTCCCGAATGTCCCTTCGGAAATCCGTCCATTACGAACTTTCAAAATTGCGTAACAGGAAAAAAGTTTTATCTATGTGAGATGCATAGACATATCTATCGCAAAGCAGTTTCACAGAAGGCTTCTTTTCAGTTTTGTCTGAGGATACAAGCTTTTTCACCATAGCCATCCGTATACTTCCCAATGTCCCATGGTAGATTATTCTCCAAATGGGATTCCCCCGTCCTTTATGAAAAGAAAGGTATAATGCTGTCAGTGAAGACCCACCTATAACAGTGTTAGAATACTGGTCAATGAAAACCGAAGCTTACCAGTGCGAGTGGAATGCACGTGACCTAGAGCAGATTCTCAGAAGGTTTCCTTCTGGTTTTTATTGGAGGGTATTTCTTTTCAAGGATATTCTTAAGAGTGTTCCCAAATATCCTTTCTCAGTTTACACAGAAACAGGGATTTCAAACTGCTCAATACAAACAATGATTTAACTCTATGAGATGGATGCACACTTCACAAACTATTTTCCCTGAAAGCTTCTCTCTAGTTTTCATTATAAGACCTTTCTTTTCTCACTGCAAGCATCTGGGCGCCACTTAATATCCCTTCACAGATTAATCAGAGACAGAGTTTCCAAACTGGGCAATGTAGTGTCATCTTTAACTCTCTGAAATGAATGCACAAGCCAGAGAGATGTTTCTTTGAACGTTGCTTTCTGGGTTTTATTCCCAGATATTTCACTTTTCGCCAAATTCATCAAAGCGCTGTGAAATATCCCGTTTTCAGTTTTACAGGAACAGTATTCAAACACTGTCTTACGAGAAAAGAGGTATAACTCCCTGGGTGGAATGGACACCTCACAAAGCGGTTTTTCTGAAAGCTTCTATCAGTTTTATCTGGTGATATTTCCTATTTCCCCATAAGCCGTAATGTGCTCCCGAATGTTCCTTCAGCAATCCGTCCCTGATGCAGTTTCAAAACTGTGTAATAGAAGGAAATATTTATGTAAGTTTGATGAATAGACATATCTATTACAAAACAGAGTGAGAGAACACTTCTTTCCAGTTTTGACTGACGATAATTCGTTTTTCACCATAGCCATCTGTATACTCCCAAAAGTCCCCTGGTAGCGTTTTCTACCAAACGAGATTCCCCAATCCTCTATGAGAAGAAACGTTTCACTCTGTGAGTGGAATGTACACGTCAAAAGCACCTCCTCGGAAGTCTTCTCTCCAGTGTCTATCTGAAGATATTTCGGTTTTCACCATAAGCCTCAAAGCCCTCCCGAGAGTCCCTTAGCTGACTCACCTATAACAGTGTTAGAATGCTGCCCAATGAAAAGAGAAGGTTAACAGTGGGAGTGGACTTCACGTGACCTAGAGCAGTTTCACAGAAAGTTTCCTTCTGGTTTTTATTGGAGGTTATGTCTTTTTCACTATATTCTTAAGAGTGTTCCCAAATATCCTTTATCAGGTTCCAAAGAAACAGTGATTTCAAACAGCTCAATCCAAAGAATGATTCCATTCTATGAGATGAATACACACATCACAAAGAACTTGTTCCGAAAGCTTCTCACCAGTTTTCATACAAAGACTTTTCCTTTCTCACCAGAAGCCTCCGTGCGTCACTTAATATCCCTTCCCAGATTCCTCAAAGACAGAGTTTCCTAATTGGAACATAGTGGAAGCTTTAACTCTCTGAAATGAATGCACTCATCAGAGAGCAGTTTCTTGGAACGCTTTTTTCTGGGTTTTATTTCCAGATATTTCACTTTTCGCCATAGTCTTCAATGTGCTGTAAAATATCACTTTTCAGTTTTACAGGAACAGTGTTCGAACACTGCCTTAGGAGAAAAGAACTGTAATTCCCTGAGTGGAATGCACACATCAGAAAACAGTGTCTGGAAAGCTTCACTCCAGTATTTATCAGATAATATTTCCTATTACCGCACAGGCCTGAATGTGTCTTCGAATGTCCCTTTGCGAATCCATCTATGACTAGTATCAATTCGTCTATGATGCAGTATCAACACTATGATGAGTGGAATGCACACGTCACAAAGGTGCTCCTCCAAAATATTCCCTCCTCTATCTATCAGAAGATATTGCCCTTTTCACTGTAAACCTCAAGGCACTCCCGAGTGTGCCTTAGCTGACTCACCTAAAACAGTGTTAGAATACTCAATGAAAACAGAAGCTTAACTGTGCAAATGCATTCACACGACCTAGAACAGTTTCACAGAACGTTTCTTTCTGGTTTTTATCGGAGGGTATTACTTTTTCAGCATATTCTTAAGAGCATTACCAAATATCCTTTCACAGTTTCCACAGAAACAGTTATTTCAAACTGCTCATTCCAAAGAATGATTTAACTCTATGAGATGAATACACACATTACAAAGCACTTGCTTTGAAAGCTTCTCTCCACTTCTCATCGGAAGACATTTCCTTTCTCAGCAGAAGAATCCAGGCACCACTTAATATCCCTTCCCAGATTCCTCAAAGACAGAGTCTCAAAACTGGGCAAAGTACTGGAAGGTTTAACTCTCTTAAATGAATGCACACCCCACAGAGCAGTTTCTTGAAATGTTTCTTCCTGGTTTTTCCTTCTGAATATTTCCCTTTTTGCCATAGTCTGCAATGCACTGCCAAATATCAATATTTCAGTTTTACAGGAACAGTGCTCAAACACTGCTATGAGAAAAAAGGTATAAGGCCCTGTGGAATGCACACATCACAACCCAGTTTCTCAGAAAGCTTCTCCCCTGTTTCTATCTGAAGATATCTCCTATTTAACGTCAACCACGAATGTGTTCCCGAATGTCCCTTCACAAATCCAACCATGACGCTGTTTTGAAACTGCGTAATAGAAAGAAAGCTTTATGTATGTGAGATGCATAGACATATCTATCACAAAGCAGTTTCACAGAAATCTTCTTTCCAGTTTTTGTCTGAGGATACTTGCTTTTTCACCATAGACGACCCTAGACTCCAAAATGTCCCATGGTAGCTTATTCTCCAAATGGGATTCCCCCGTCTTCTATGAGAAGAAAGGTATAACTCTGTGAGTGGAATGCACACGTAACAAACAAGCTCCTCAGAAATCTTCTCTCCAGTATCTATTGGAAGATATTTTCTTTTTCACCATAAGCCTCAAAGCTCTTCCGAGTATCATTTAGCTGACACACCTAAAACAGTGTTATAATACTGGTCAGTGAAAAGAGAAGCTTACCAGTGCGAGTGGAATGTATCTGACCTAGAGCAGTTTCTCAGAAGGTTTCCTTCTGGTTTTTATTGGATGGTATTTCTTTTTCAGCATATTCTTAAGACTGTTCCCAAATGTCCGTTCTCAGTTTCCACGGAAACAGGGATTTCAAACTGCTCAATACAAAGAATGATTTAACTCTATGAGATGAATACACACATCACAAACCAGGGTCTCCGAAAGCTTCTCTCCAGTTTTCATTATAAGACTTTTCCTTTCTCACCGCAAGCATCCGTGCGCCACTTAATATCCCTTCACAGATTAATCAGAGACAGAGTTAAGAAACTGGGCAACGTAGTGTCAACTTTAATCCCTGAAATGAATGCACACTACAAAGAGCAGTTTCTTGGAACGTTTCTTTCTGGTTTTTCTTTCCGGATATTTCACTTTTTGCCATAGTCTTCAACGTACTGCAAAATATCACTTTTTCAGTTTTACAGGAACAGTGCTCAAACTCTGCTATGAGAAAAAAAGTATAATGCCCTGTGGAATGCACACATCACAACGAAGTTTCTCAGAAAGCTTCTCTCCAGTTTTTATCTGAAGATATCTCCTATTTAACGTCAAGCACGAATGTGCTACGCGAATCCGTCTATGAAGAGTATCAATCCATCTATGATACAGTATCAACACTATGACGAGTGGAATGCAAACGTCACAAAAGAGCTCCTTGGAAATCTTCTCTCCAGTATCTATCAGAAGATATTTCCGTTTTCACTGTAAGACTCAAGGTGCTCCGGAGTATCACTAAGCTGGCTCACCTAAAACAGTGTTAGAATACTGCTCAATGAAAACAGAAGCTTAACTGTGCGAATACAATTCACTTGACACAGAGCAGTTTCCCAGAACATTTCCTTCTGGTTTTTATCACAGGGTATTGCTCTTTCATCATATTCTTAAGAGTGTTCCCAAATATCCTTTCTCAGTTTCCACAGAAAGAGTGATTTCAAACTGCTCAATCCAAAGAATGATTTAACTCTATGAGATGAATACACACATCAGAAAGGACTTGCTCCGAAAGCTTCTCTCCACTTCTCATCGGAAGACGTTTCCTTTTTCAACACAAGAATATGGGTGCCATTTAATATCCCTTCCCATATTCTTCAAAGACAGACTTTACAAACTGTGCAACGTAGTGGAAGCTTTAACTCTCTGAAATGAATGCACACTCCACAGAGCAGTTTTTTGGAACGTTTCTTTCAGGTTTTTATTTCCGGATATTTCACTTTTTGCCATGGTCTTCAACGTATTAAAATATATAACTTTATCAGTTTTACAGGAACAGTGCTCAAACACTGCTATGAGAAAAAAGGCATAACGCCCTCTGGAATGCACGCATCACAATGCAGTTTCTCAGAAAGCTTCTCTCCAGTTTTTATCTGAAGATATCTCCTATTTCACGTCAAGTGCAAATGTCCTTCGCGAATCCGTCTATGACGAGTATCAATCCGTGTATGATGCAGTATCAACACTATGACGAGTGGAATGCACCATCACAAAGGAGCTCCTCGGAAATCTTCTCTCCAGTATCTAACAGAAGATATTTTCGTTTTCTCCGTAAGCCTCAAGGTGCTCCCGAGTATTTCTTAGCTGGCTCACCTAAAACAGTGTTAGAATGCTGCTCAATGAAAACAAAAGCTTAACTGTGCGAATACAATTCACGTGAACCAGAGCAGTTTCCCAGAACATTTCCTTCTGGTTTTTATCACAGCGTATTACTTTTTCAGCATATTCTTAAGAGCGTTCCCAAATATCCTTTCTCAGGTTCCACAGAAACAGTGATTTCAAACTGCTCAATTCAAAGAATGATTTACCTCTATGAGATGAATACACACATCACAAAGCACTTGCTCCGAAAGCTTCTCTCCACTTCTTATCGGAAGACGTTTCCTTTCTCACCACAAGAATCCAGGTGTCACTTAATATCCCTTCCGAAATTCCTCAAAATCAGAGTTTCCAAACTGGACAATGTAGTGGAACCTTTAACTCTCTGAAATGAATGCACACCCCAGAGAGCAGTTTCTTGGAACATTTCTTTCCGCTTTTTAATTTCCGGATATTTCACTTTTTGAAATAGTCTTCAACGCGCTGCCAAATATCACTTTTTCAGTTTTACAGGAACAGTGCTCAAACATTGCTATGAGAAAAAAGGTATAACGTACTGTGGAATGCACACATCACAGCGCAGTTTCTCAGAAAGGTTCTCTCCTTTTTCTATCTGAAGATATCTCCTATTTAACGTCAAGCGCGAATGTGCTCCCGAATATCCCTTCGCACATCCGTTCAAGACGTAGTTTCAAAACTGCATAATAGAAAGAAAGTTTTATCTAAGTGAGATGCATAGACGTATCTATCACAAAGCAGTTTCACAGAAAGCTTCTTTCCAGTTTTTGTCTCAGGATACTTGTATTTCACCATAGCCGTCCATAGATTCCCAAATGTCCCATGGTAGCTTATTCTCCAAGTGGGATTCCCTCGTCCACTATGAGAGGAAAGGTATAACTGTGTGAGTGGAATGCACACGTAATGAAGCAGCTCCACGGAAATCTTCTCTCCAGTATCTCTCTGAAGATATTTCTCTTTTCCCCGTAAGCCTCAAAGCGCTCTCGAGTATCCCTTAGCTGACTCACATAAATCAGTGTTAGAATACTGGTCAATGAAAACAGAAGCTTAACTGTACAAATGCAATTCATGTGACCTAGGACAGTTTCACAGAACGTTTCCTTCTGGTTTTTATTGGAGAGTAGTACTTTTTCAGCATATTCTTAAGAGCGTTCCCAAATATCCTTTCTCAGGTTTCACAGAAACAGTGATTTAAAATTGCAGAATCCCAAGAATGAATCAAGTCTATGAGATGAATGCGCAGAGCACAAAGCACTTGCCCCGAAAGCTTCTCACCAGTTTTCATGCGAAGACGTTTTCCTTCTCCCTGGAAAACTCTGGGCACAACTTAATATCCCTTCCCAGATTCCTCAAAGACAGAGTCTCCAAACTGGGCAACGTAGTGGAAGCTTTTACTCTCTGAAATGAATGCACACCCCATAGAGCAGTTTCTTGGAATGTTGCTTTCTGGGTTTTATTCCCGGATATTTCACTTTTTGCCATATTCTTCAAAGTGCTGCAAAATATCCCCTTTTCAGTTTTACAGGAACAGTGTTCAAACACTGTCTTACGAGAAAAGAGGTATAACTCTTTGGGTGGAATGCACACATCACAAAGGGGTTTCTCTGAAAGCTGCTCTCCAGTATTTATCTGGTGATATTTCCTATTTCCTCATAAGCCTTAATGTGCTCCCGAATGTCCCTTTGGGAATCCGTCCACGACGCAGTTTCAAAACTGTGTAATAGAAAGAAAGATTAATGTAAGTGAGATGAATACACATATCTATTACAAAGCAGTGTGAGAGAACGCCTTTTTCCAGCTTTTGTCTGAGGATAATTCCTTTTTCACCATAGTCATCTGTATACTCCCGAATGTCCCCTGGTATCATTTTCTCCAAACGGGATTCCCCAATCCTCTATGAGAAGAAAGGTTTCACTCTTGTGAGTGGAATGTACACCTCAAAAGCACCTCCTCACAAATCTTCTCTCCAGTATCTATCTGAAGATATTTCCGTTTTCACCATATGTCTGAAAACCCTCCAGAGTGTCCCTTAGCTGACTAATATAAAAGAGTGTTAGAAAACTATCCAATGAAAACAGAAGCTTAACAGTTCGAGGGGACTTCACATGGCCTAGAGCAGTTTCACAGAAAGTTTCCTTCTGGTTTTTATTGGTGGTTATGTGTTTTTCTTTCTGGTTTTTATATCCGGATATTTCACTTTTTGCCATAGTCTTCAAAGTGCTGCCAAATATCACTTTTTCAGTTTCACAGAAACAGTGCTCAAACACTGCTGTGAGAATAAAGGTATAACTCCCTGTGGAATGCACGCATCACAACGCAGTTTCTCAGAAAGCTTCTCTCCAGTTTTTATCTGAAGATATCTCCTATTTAACGTCCAGCATGAATGTGCTCCCAAATGTCCCTTCGCAAATCCATCCACGACGCAGTTTCAAAACTGCATAATAGAAAGTTTTTTCTATTTGAGATGCAGAGACATAACTATCACAAAGCAGTTTCACAGAAAGCTTCTTTCCAGTTCCTGTCTGAGGATACTTGCTTTTTCACCGTTACCATTCTTATACTCCCAAATGTCCCGTGGTAGCTTATTCTCCAAATGGGATTCCCCAATCCTCTGTGAGAAGAAAGGTATAACTCTGTGATTGAAATGCAGACGTAACAAAGCAGCTCCACAGAAATCTTCCCTCCAGTATCTAACTGAAGATATTTCCGTTTTCATTATAAGCCTGAAAGCCCTCCCGAGTGTCCCCAGGCTGTCTCACCTAAAACAGTGTTAGAATACTGCCCGTTGAAAAGAGAAGTTTAAATGTGCAAGTGGACTTCAAGTGACATAGAACATTTTCACAGAAAGTTTCCTTTTGGGTTTTATTGGACGTTATGTCTTTTTCCGCATATTCTTAAGAGCATTCCCAAATGTATAACTCTTTGTTATATCCCCAAGGTATAACTCTGGGTGGAATGCACACATCACAAAGGGGTTTCTCAGAAAGCTTCTCTCCAGTTTTGATCTGAAGATGTCTCCTATTTAACATCAAGCAGAAATGAGCTCACGAGTGTCAATTCAGAAATCCATCCATGATGCAATTATGAAACTGTGTAATAGGAAGAAAGTTTTATCTATGTGAGAATCATAGACGTATCTATCACAAAGCAGTTTCACAGAAAGCTTCTTTCCAGTTTTTGGCTCAGGTAACAAAGCAGATCCACAGAAATCTTCTCTCCAGTATCTATCTGAAGATATTTCCCTTTTCACCATAAGCCTGAAAGTGCTCCCGAGTATTCCTTAGTTGACTCACCTAAGGGAGTGTTAGAGTACTGGTCAACGAAAACAGAAACTTAAATGTGTGAGTGGAATGCACGTGACCTAGAGCAGTTTCACCGAAGATTTCCTTCTGATTTTTATTGGAGGGTATTTCTTTTTCATCGTATTCTTAAGAGTGTTCCCAAATGTCTTTTCTCAGTTTCCATAAACAGTGATTTCAAACTGCTCAATCCAAAGAACGTTTTAACTTTATGAGACGAATGCACATATCACAAAGCAGTTGCTTCGAAAGTTTCTCACCAGTTTTCATGGAAAGACGTTTCCTCTCTCATCACAAGCCTCTGGGCACGATTTAATATCCCTTAACAGATTCCTCAAGCACAGAGTTTCCAAACTGGGCAATGTAGTGTAAGCTTTAACTCTCTGAAACGAATGAACACGTCAGAGAGCAGTTTCTTGGAACGTTTCTTTCTCAGTTTTATTTCAGGATATTTCACTTTTCTCCATAGTCTTCAATGTGCTGCAAAATATCACTTTTTCAGTTTTACAGGAACAGTATTCAAACACTGCCTTATGAGAAAAGAGGTATAAATCCCTGAGTGGAAGGCACACATCACAAAGCAGTTGCTCAGAAAGCTTCTCTCCAGTATTTATCAGAAGATGTTTCCTATTTCCCACAGGCCTGAATGTGCCTCCCAATATCCCTTTACGAATCCGTCCTGACGCAATTTCAAATCTGTGTAATGAAAGAAACTTCCATCAATGTGAGATTAATAGACATATGTATCACAAAGCAGTTTTACAGAAAGCTTCTTTCCAGTTTTTGTCTGAGGATACTTCCATTTTCATCATCACCATGCATACACTCTTGTATATCCCCTGATAGCGTTTTCTCCAAACGGGATTCCCCAAACCTCTGTGAGAGAAAAACTATAACTCTGTGAGTGGAATGCACACTTCCCAAAGCAGCTCCTCAGAAATCTTCTCTCCAGTATCTATTGGAAGATATTTCTGCTTTCACCATAAGCCTCAAAGTGCTCCCGAGTATCCCTTAGGTGACTAACCTAAAACAGTGTTAGAATACTGCTCAATGAAAACAGAAGCTTAATGGTGTGAGAGGACTTCACATGACCTAGAGCAGTTGCACAGAAAGTTTCCTGCTTTTTTTTCTGAAGGTTTTTGTTTTTCAGCATATTCTTAAGAGTGTACCCAAATGTCCTTTCTCAGGTTCCACAGAAATAGTGATTTCAAACTGCTCAATCCAAAGAATGATTTAACTCTATGAGATGAATACACACATCACAATGCAGTTGCTCAAAAGCTTCTCTCCAGTTTTCACCAGAAGACGTTTACTTACTCACCACAAGCCTTCAGGCGCCACTTAATATCCCTTCACAGATTCCTCAAAGACAGAGTTTCCAAACTGGGCAACGTAGTGTAAGCTTTAATTCTCTGAAATGAATGCACACGTCAGAGAGCAATTGCTTGGTATGCTACTTTCTGGGTTTTATTTCAGGATATTTCACTTTTGGCAAAGTTTTCATCGCATGCAAAGTATCACTTTTTCAGTTTTACGGGAACAGTGTTCAAACACTGCCTTATGAAAAAAGAGGTACAACTCCCTATGTGGAATGCACACGTCACAAACAGCTCCTCGGAAATCTTCTCTAGTATCTAACTGAAGATGTTTCCATTTTCTTCATAAGCCTCAAAGCACTCCCGAGTATCCCTTAGCTGACTAACCTAAAACAGTGTTATCATACTGTTCAATGAAAACAGAAGCTTAACTGTGTGAGGAGACTTCACGTGACCAAGAGTAGTTTCTCAGAATGTTTCCTTCTGGTTTTTATAGGAGAGTATTTCTTTTTCAGCATATTCTTAAGAGCATTCCAAAATGTCCTTTCTCAGATTCTACAGAAAGAGTGATTTCAAACTGCTCAATCCAAGAATGATTTCACACTATGAGATGAATACACACATCACAAAGCAGTTGCTCCGAAATTTTCTCCCCAGGTTTCAACGAAATACATTTCCTTTCTCACCACAAGCCTCCAAGCGTCACTTAATATCCCATCACAGATTCCTCAAAGACAGAGTTTCCAAACTGGGAAACGTAGCATAAACTTTAATTCTCTGAAATGAATGCACACGTCAGAGAACAGTTTCTTGGAACGCTTCTTTCTGGGTTTCATTTCAGGATATTTCACGTTTTGCCGTAGTCTTCAAGGCGCTGTAAATTATCACTTTTTGAGTTTCACAGAAACAGTGTTCAAACACTGCCTTATGAGAAAAGAAGTATAACTTCCTGAGTGGAATGCACACATCACAAAGCAGTTTCTAGGAAAGCTTCTCTCCCGTTTTTATCTGAAGATATCTCCTATTTCCCCACAGGCCTGAATGTGCTCCCGAATGTCCCTTGGTGAATTGTTCCATGACGTAGTTTCAAAACTGCATAATAGAAAGAAAGTTTTATCTAGGTGAGATGAATAGACATACATATCACATAGCAGTTTCACAGAAAGCTTCTTTCCAGTTTTTGTCTGAGGTAATTTCCTTTTTCACCATAGCCGTCCATATACTCCTGAGTGTCCAATGGTAGCTTTTTATCCAAACGGGATTCCCCAATCCTCTATGAGAAGAAAAGTATAACTCTGTGAGTGGAATGCACACGTCACAAAGGAGCTCCTCAGAAATCTTATCTCCAGTATATATCTGAAGATATTTCCATTTTCACTGTAAGCCTCAAATCATCCCCGAGTATCCCTTAGCTGACTAACCTAAAACAGTGTTAGAATACTGATCAATGAAAACTGAAGCTTAACTGTGCGTTTGGACTTCACGTGACCTAGAGCAGTTTCACAGAAAGTTTCCTTCTGGTTTTTATCAGAGGGGAATTTTTCTCAGCATATTCCTAAGGGCATTCCAAAATGTCCTTTCTCAGGTTCCACAGAAACAGTGATTTCAAACTGCTCAATCCAAAGAATGATTTAACTCTACGAGATGAATACACACATCACATAGCAGTTGCTCCGAAAGCTTCTCACCAGTTTTCTTTGGAAAGCAATTCCTTTCTCACCACAATCCTCTGGGCACCACTTAATATCCCTTCAAAGTTGCCTCAAAGACAGAGTTTCCAACTGGGCAACGTAGTGTAAGCTTTAACCCTCTGAAATGAATGCACACGTCAGAGAGCAGTTTCTTGGAAAGCTTCTTTCTGCGTTTTATTTCGGGACATTTCACTGTTCGCCCTTGTCTTCAAAGCATTGCAAAATATCACTTTTTCAGTTTTACAGGAACAGCGTTTAAACACTGACTTATGAGAAAAGATGTATAATTCCCTGAATGGAATCCACACATCACAAAGTAGTTTCTCAGAAAGCTTCTCTCCAGTTTTTGTCTGGAGATATTTCCCATTTCCCCACAGGCCTGAATGTGCCCCCAAATGTCCCTTCGTGAATCCGTCCATGACGCAGTTTAAAAACTGAGTAATAGAAATGAAGTTTTATCTATGTGAGATGAATAGACATATCTATCACAAAGCAGTTTCACAGAAATCTTCTTTCCAGTTTTTGTCTGAGGATACTCCCTTTTTCACCATAGCCGTCCATATATTGCAGAATATCCCCTTTTACCTTTTCCTGCAAACGTGATTCCTCTATCCTCTATGAGAAGGAAAGTATAACACTGTGAGTGGAATGCACACTTCACAAAACAGCTCCTCAGAAATCTTCTCTCCAGTATCTATGTGAATATATTTCCGTTTTCACCGTAAGCTTCAAAGTGCTCCCGAGTATCAATTAACTGACTAACCTAAAACGGTGTTAGAATACAGCTCAATGAGAAGAGAAGCTTAACTGTGTGAGTGGAATACACGTGATCTATAGCAGTTTCACAGAAAGTTTCCTTCTGGTTTTTATCGGAGGGTATTATCTTTTTGGCATATTCTTAAGAGCGTTCCCAAATGTGCTTTCTCAGGTTCCACCAAAACAGTGATTTCAAACTTCTCTATCCAAAGAATGATTTAACTCTATGAGATGAATACACACATCACAAAGCACTTACTCCAAAAGCTTCTCTTCAGTTTCCATCCAAAGACGTTTCCCTTCTCACCAGAAGCCTATGGGCGCCACTAAATATCCCTTCTCAGTTTCCTCAAAGACAGAGTTTCCTAACTGGGCAACGTAGTCTAAACTTTAACTCTCGGAATTCAATGCACACGTTGGAGAGCAGTTTCTTAGAATGATTTTTTCTGGGTTTTATTTCTGGATATTTCACTTTTTGTCATAGTCTTCAATGCGCTGCCAAATATCACTTTTTCAGTTTAGAGGAACAGTGTTCAAACAGTGCCTTATGAGAAAAGAGGTAAACCTCCCTGAGTGGAATGCACACATTACAAAACTGTTTCTCAGAAAGCTTCTCTACTGTTTTTATCTGGAGATAACTTCTTTTTCCCACAGTCCTGAATGTGCTCCCGAATGTTCCTTCGCGAATCCGTCCATGACGTATTTTCAAAAGTCTGTAATAGAAAGGAACTTTTATCTATGGGGAATGAATAGACATATCTATCACAAAACTGTTTCAGAGAATGCTTCTTTCCAGTTTTTGCCTGAGGATACTTCCTTTTTCACCATAGCCTTCCATATACTCCCGAGTGTCACTTGGTAGCATTTTCTCCAAACGGGATTCCCGAATCCTCTATTAGAAGAAAGGTGTAACTCTGTGAGTGGAATGCACATGTCAAAAAACAGCTCCTCAGAAATCTTCTCTCCAGTATCCATCTGAAGATATTTCCATTTTCATTGTAAGCCTCAAAGCGCTTCCAAGTATCCATAAGATGACCAACCTATAACAGTGTTAAAATACTGGTGAATGAAAACAGAAGCATAACTTGACAAGTGGATTTCACGTGACCTAGAGGAGTTTCACAGAAAGTTTCCTTCTAGTTTTTATTGGAGGGTATTACTTTTTCAGCATATTCTTAAGAGCATTCCCAAATATCTTTTCTCAGGTTCCACAAAAACACTGGTTTCAAACTGCTAAATCCAAAGAATGATTTAACTATATGAGATGAATACACACATCACAAAGCAGTTGCTCCAAAATCTTCTCCCCAGTTGTCATCAGAACACGTTTCCTTTCTCACCAGAAGCCTCCAGGCGCCACTTAATATCCCTTCACATATTCCTCAAAGACAGAGTTTCCAACCTGGGCAATGTAGTGTAAGCTTTAACTCTCTGAAATGAATGCACACGTCAGAGAGCAGTTTCTTAGAATGCTTCTTTCTGGGTTTTATTTCAGGATATTGCACTTTTCTCCATAGTCTTCAATGTGCTGCAAAATATCACTTTTTCAGTTTTACAGGAACAGTGTCTGAGCACTGCCTTATGGGAAAAGAGGTATAACTCCCAGACTGGAATGCACACATCATAAAGCAGTTTTTCAGAAAGCTTCTCTTCAGTTTGTATCTGAAGATATCTCATATTTCCCCACAGGCCTCAATGTGCTCCTGAATGTCCCTTTGCAAATCTGTCCATGGTGAAGTTTCAAAACTGTGTAACAGAAAGAAAGATTTTTCCATTTGAGACGAATAGACTTATCTATCACAAAGCAGTTTCACAGAAGTCTTCTTTCCAGTTTTTGTCTGAGGATATTTCCTTTTTCACCATATCCATCCATATACTCCAGAATGTCCCCTGGTAGGGATTTCTCCAAACGGGATTCCTCAATCCTTTCTGAGAAGAAAAGTATAACTTTGTGAGTGGAACACACACGTCACAAAGCAGTTCCTCAGAAATTTTCTCTCCAGTATCTATCTGAAGATATTTCTGCTTTCTCCGTAAGCCTCAAAGCGTTCCAGATTATCCCTTAGCTGTCTAACCTAAAACAAAGTTAGAATACTGTTCAATGAAAACAGAAGTTTCACTGTTCGAGTGGAATTCACGTGATATAGAGCAGTTTCACAGAAAGTTTCTTTCTGGTTTTTATCGAGAGTATTACTTTTTCAGCATATTCTTAAGAGCGTTCTTAAATGTCCTTTCTCAGGTTCCACAGAAACAGTGATTTCAAATTTCTCTTTCCAGAGAATGATTTAACTCTGTGAGATGAATATACACATCACAAAGCAGTTGCTCCGAAAGTTCTCCTGTTTTCATTGGAAGAAGTTTCCTTTCTCACCGCAAGCTTCTGGGCACCACTTAATATCCCTTCACAGATTCCTCAAAGTCCGAGTTTTCAAACTGCGCAATGTAGTGTAAGCTTTAACTTTCTGAAATGAATGCACACGTCAGAGAGTAGTTTCTTGGAACACTTCTTTCTGGGTTTTATTTCAGGATATTTCACTTTTCACCATAGTCTTCAATGCGCTGCAAAATATCACTTTTTCGGTTTTACGGGAACAGTGTTCAAACACTGTCTTTTGAGAAAGCAGGTATAACACCTTGAGTGTAATGCACATATCACAAAGCAGTTTCTCAGAAAGCTTCCCTCCAGTTTTTATCTGAAGATATGCCTATTTCCCCTCAGGCCTGAAAGTGCTCCCGAATGTCACTTCTAAATCCGTCCATGACGCAGTTTCGAAACTGCATAATAGAAAGAAAGTTTTATCTATGTGAAATGAATAGACATATCTAACACAAAGCAGTATCACAGAAAGCTTCTTTCTACTTTTTGTCTGAGGATGCTTCCTTTTTCACCATAGCCATCCATATAGTCCTGAAACTCCCTTGGTAGCATTTTGTCCAAACAGGATTCCCCAATCTTCTAGGAGAAGAAAAGTATAACTCTGTGAGTGGAATGCACACGTCAGAAAGCAGCTCCTCAGAAATCTTCTCTCCAGTATCTATCTGAAGATATTTCTGTTTTCACTATAAGCCTAAAAGCACTACTGACTATCCCTTAACTGAGTAACCTAAAAGAGTGTTAGAATACTGCTCAACGAAAACAAAAGCTTAATTTTATGACTGGACTTCACGTGACCTAGAGCAGTTTCACAGAAAGTTTACTTCTGGTTTTATCAGAAGGTATTTCTTTTTCAGCATATTCTTAAGAGTGTTCCCAAATGTCCTTTCTCAGTTTCCACAGAAACAGTGATTTCAAACTGCTCAATA
The DNA here is from genome assembly GCF_024542745.1 of Macaca thibetana thibetana. Taxonomy (NCBI): domain Eukaryota; kingdom Metazoa; phylum Chordata; class Mammalia; order Primates; family Cercopithecidae; genus Macaca; species Macaca thibetana. The sequence goes on from NC_065592.1 coordinate 16,416,577, forward strand.
CAAAAAATGATTTAACTCTATTAGATGGATACAAATATCACAAACTAGGTTCTCTGAAAGCCTCTCTCCAGTTTTCATTGGAAGAGGTTTCCTTTCTCACCACAAGCATCCAGGTGCCACTTAATATCCCTTCACAGATTATTCAGAGAGAGAGTTTCCAAACTGAGAAAGGTAGTGTCAACTTTAACTCTCTGAAATGAATGCACACGCCAAAGAGAAGTTTCTTGGAACGTTGTTTTCTGGGTTTTATTCCCGGATATTTCACTTTTTGCCATATTCTTCAAAGCGCTGCAAAATATCCCTTTTTCAGTTTTACAGGAACAGTGTTCAAACACTGCCTTATGAGAAAAGAGGTAAAACTCCCTGGGTGGGATGCACACATCACAAAGCGGTTTCTCCACAAGCTTCTCTCCAGTTTCTATCTAGAGATATTTCCTATTTCCCCACAAGCATTAATGTGCTCCCGAATGTCCCTTTGGGAATCCGTCCAGGACGCAGTTTCAAAACTGCATAATAGAAAGAAAGATTTATCTAAGTGAGATGAATAGACATATCTATTACAAAGCAGTATGAGAGAATGCTTCTTTCCAGTTTTTGTCTCAGGATACTTCCTTTTTCACCATAGCCATCCATATACTCCTGAATGTCCCCTGGTAGCGTTTTCTCCAAATGGGATTCCCCAATCCTCTATGAGAAGAAAAGTACATGTCTGTGAGTGGAATGTACACGTCAAAAGCATCTCCTCGGAAATCTTCTCCCCAGTATCTATGTGAAGATATTTCCGTTTTCAACATAAGCCTCAAAGCGCTCTCGAATGTTCCTTAGATGACTAACATAAAACAGTATTAGAATACTGCCTAATGAAAATGGAAACTTAACAGTACAAGTGGACTTCACGTGACCTAGAGTAGTTTCACAGAAAGTTTCCTTCTGGTTTTTTTTGGAGGTTACACCTTTTTCAGCATATTCTTAAGAGCGTTCCCAAATGTCCTTTCTCAGGTTCCACAGAAACAGTGATTTCAAACTGCTCAATCCAAAGAATGATCTAACTCTATGAGATGAATACACACATCACAAAGCAGTTACTCCAATATCTTCTCTTCAGTTTTCATAGGAAGTCGTTTCCTCTCTCACCACAAGCCTCCTGACACCACTTAACATCCTTTCCCAGATTCCTCAGACAGAGTTTTCAAAATGGGCAACGTAATGTAAGATTTAACTCTCTGAAATGAATGCACACGTCAGAGTGCAGTTTCTTGGAATGCTTTTTTCTGAGTTTTATTTCAGGATATCTCACTTTTCTCCATAGTCTTCAATGCGTGGCAAAATATCACTTTTTCAGTTTTACAAGAACAGTGTTCAAACACTGACTTATGATAAAAGAGGTAGTCTCTATGGGTGGAACGCACACATCACAAAGCAGTTTCTCAGAAAGCTTCTCTACAGTTTTTATCCGAAGATACTTCTATTTCCCAACAGGCCTGAATGTGCTCCCAAATGTCTGTTCGTGAATCCGTCCATTACCCAGTCTCAAAACTGAGTAATAGAAAGAAAATTTTATCTATGTGAGATGAATAGACATATCTATCACAAAGCAGTTTCAGAGAAAGCTTCTTTCCACTTTTTTTCTGAGGATATTTCCTTTTTCACCCTAGCCATCCATATACTCCCAAATGTCCCCTAGTAGCGTTTTCTCCAAACGGAATTCCCCAATCCTCTGTGAGTAGAAAAGAAGAACTCTGTGAGTGGAATGCATCGTCACAGAGCAGCTCCTCAGAAATCTTCTCTCCAGTATCCATCTGAAGATATTTCCATTCTCACTGTAAGCCTTGAAGTGCTCCTGATATCCCTTAGGTGACTAACCTAAAACAGTGTTAAATACTGCTCAATGAAAACAGAAGCTTAGGTGTGTGAGTGGACTTCATGTGACATAGAACAGTTTCACAGAAAGTTTCCTTCTGGTTTTTATCAGAGGGAATTTTTTTTCAGCATATTCATAAGAGTGTTCCCAAATGTCTTTTCTCAGGTTCCACAGAAACAGTGATTTCAAACTGCTCAATCCAAAAGATGATTTAACTCCATAAGATGAATACACACACCACAAAGCAGTTGCTCTGAATGCCTCTCTCTAGTTTTCATCAGAAGTCATTTCCTTTCTCCACAGAAGCCTCTGGGTGTCACTTAATACCACTTCAAAGATTCATGAAAGACAGAGTTTCCAAACTGGACAACGTAGTGTAAGCTTTAACTCTCTGAAACGAATGAACACGTCAGAGAGCAGTTTCTTGGAACCCTTCTTTCTGGGTTTTATTTCAGGATATTTCCCTTTTCGCCATAGTCTTCAATGCACTGCAAAATATCACTTTTTCAGTTTTACAGGAACAGTGTTCAAACACTGCCTTATGAGAAAAGAGGTATAACTCCCTCAGTGGAATGTACACATCACAAAGCAGTTGCTCAGAAAGCTTCTCTCCAGTATTTATCGGAAGATGTTTTCTATTTCCCACAGCCCTGAATGTGCCTCTGAATGTCCTTTCGTGAATCCGTCCTGACGCAGTTTCAAATCTGCATAATGAAAGAAAGTCTCATCAATGTGAGATGAATAGACATATCTATCACAAAGCAGTTTTACAGAAAGCTTCTTTCCAGTTTTTGTCTGAGGGTACTTCCTTTTTCACCCTCGCCATGCATATACTCTGTAATGTCCTCTGGTAGCGTTTTCTCCAAACGAGATTCCCCAATCCTCTGTGAGAAAAAAAGTGTAACTCTGCGTATGCAATGCACACTTCCCAAAGCAGCTCCTCAGAAATCTTCTCTCCTGTATTTATCAGAAGATATTTCTGCTTTCAGCATAAGCCTCAAAGTGCTCCTGATATCCCTTAGGTGACTAACCTAAAACAGTGTTAGAATACTGCTCAATGAAAACATAAGCTTAACAGTGCGAGAGGACTTCACGTGACCTAGAGCAGCTGCACAGAAAGTTTCCTGCTTTTTTTTATCAGAGGGTTTTTGTTTTTCAGCATATTCTTTAGATCGGACCCTTTCTCAGACAAATGTCCTTTCTCAGGGTCCACAGAAACAGTGATTTCAAACTGTTCAATCCAAAGAATGATTTAACTCTATGAGATGAATACACATCACAAAGCGGTTTCTCTGAAAGCTTCTCTCCAGTTTTCACTGAAAGACGTTTACTTTCTCACCACAAACCTCTGGGTGCCACTTAATATCCCTTCACAGATTCCTCAAAGACAGAGTTTCCAAACTGGGCAACGTAGTGTAAGCTTTAATTCTCTAAAATGAATGCTCACGTCAGAGAGCAATTTCTGCTATGCTATTTTCTGGGTTTATTTCAGGATATTTTACTTTTGGCATAGTTTTCAATGCGTGGCAAAGTATCACTTTTTCAGTTTTACGGGAACGGTGTTCAAACACTGCCTTATGAGAAAAGAGATACAACTCCCTGTGTGGAATGCATACGTCACAAACAGCTCCTCAGAAATCTTCTCTCCAGTATCTATCTGAAGATATTTCCATTTTCATCATAAGCCTAAAGCGCTCCCGAGTATCCCTTAGCTGACTAACCTAAAGCAGTATTATCATGTTCAATGAAAACAGAAGCTTAACTGTGTGATGGGACTTCACGTGACCTAGAGCAGTTTCTCAGAATGTCTCCTTCTGGTTTTTATCAGAGGTAGTTCTTTTTCAGCATATTCTTAAGAACGTTCCAAAATGTCCTTTCTCACATTCCACAGAAAGAGTGATTTCAAACGGCTCAATGCAAAGAATGATTTAAATCTATGAGATGAATACACACATCATGAAGCATTTGCTTCGAAATTTTCTCCCCAGTTTTCATCGGAATACATTTCCTTTCTCACCACAAGCCTCTGGGCGCCACTTAAAATCCCTTCCCAGATTCCTCAAAGACAGAGTTTCCAAACTGGGCAACATAGTGTAAACTTTAACTCTCTGAAATGGATGCACATGTGAGAGAGCAGCTTCATGGAACGCTTCTTTCTGGGTTTCATTTCAGGATATTTCACGTTTTGCCACAGTCTTCAAGGTGCTGTAAATTATCACTTTTTGAGTTTTATAGCAACAGTGTTAAAACACTGCCTTATGAGGAAAGAGGTATAACTCCCTGAGTGGAATGCACACATCACAAAGCAGTTTCTCAGAAAGGTTCTCTCCAGTTTTCATCTGAAGATATCTCCTATTTCTCCACAGTCTTGAATCTGCTCCTGAATGTCCCTTGATGAATCGGTCCATGACACAGTTTCAAAACTGCGTAATAGAAAGAAAGTTTTATCTAGGTGAGATGAATAGACATATCTATCACAAAGCAGTTTCACAGAAAGCTTTTTTCCAGTTTTTGTCTAAGGTAATTTCCTTTTTCACCATAGTCGTCCATCTACTACCCAATGTCCCCTGGTAGCTTTTTATCCAAACAGAATTCCCCAATCCTCTATATGAAGAAAAGTATAACTCTGTGAGTGGAATTAACAAGTCACAAAGCAACTCCTCGGAAATCTTCTCTCTAGTATCTATCTGAAGATATTTTCGTTTTCACCATAAGCCTCAAAGTGCTCCCGAGTATCCCTTAGCTGACTAACCTGAAATAGTGTTTGAATACTGCTCAATTAAAACAGAAGATTAACTGTGTGAGTAGACTTCACGTGACCTAGAGCAGTTTCACAGAAAGTTTCCTTCTGGTTTTTATCAGAGGATATTTCTTTTTCTACATATTGTTAAGAGCATTCCCAAATGTCCTTTCTCAGGTTCCACAGAAACAGTGATTTCAAACTGTTCAATCCAAAGAATGATTTAATTCTATAAGATAAATATACACATCACAAAGCAGTTGCTCCGAAGTCTACTCTCCAGTTGCCATCCGAAAACGTTTCCTTTCTCACCACAAGCCTCCGGGCGCCACTTAGTATCCTTTCACAGTATCCTCAAAGAAAGAGTTTCCAAACTGGGCAACGTAGTGTAAGCTTTAACTCTCTAAAATAGTTTCTTGGAATTCTTCTTTCTGGGTTTTATTTCCGGATACTTCACTTTCTGCCATAGTCTTCAATGCGCTGCAAAATATCACTTTTTCAGTTTTACAGGAACAGTGTTCAAACACTGCCTTACGAAAAAAGAGATATAACTCCCTGAGTGGAATGCACACATCACGATGCAGGTTCTCAGAAAGCTTCTCTCCAGTTTTTATCTGAAGATATGTCCTATTCCTCACAGGTCTGAATGTGTTTCCGAATGTCCCTTCACAAATCGGTCCATGACAGTTTCAAAACTGCGTAATAGAAAGGAAGTTTTATCTATGTGATATGAATAGACATATCTATCACAAAGCAGATTCAGAGAACGCTTCTTTCCAGTTTTTGCCTGAGGAGACTCCCTTTTCCACTGTAGCTGTCCATATTCTACCGAGTATCCCCTGATAGCGTTTTCTCCAAATGGGATTCCCCAATTCCCTATGAGAATAAAGGTTTAAATCTGTGAGTGGAGTGCACATGTCACAAAGCAGCTCCTCGGAAATCTTCTCTCTGGTATCTATCTAAAGATATTTCTGTTTTCATTCTAGGCCTCAAAGCGCTCCTGAGTGTCCCTTAGCTGACTAACCTAAAAGAGTGTTAGAATACTGCTCAATGAAAACAGAAGCTTAACGGTGCACGTGGAATTCACATGACCTAGAGCAGTTTCACAGAAAGTTTTCTTCTGGTTTTTATCGGAGGGTATTTCTTTTTCAGTATATTCTTAAGAGTGTTCCTAAATGTCCTTTCTCAGTTTCCACAGAAACAGTGATTTCAAACTGCTCAATCCAAAGAATGATTTAACTCCGTTAGGTGAATAAACACATCACAAAGCAGTTGCTCCAAAGCTTTTCTCCAGTTTTCATCGGAAGACGTTTCCTTTCTCACCACAAGCTTATGGGCGCCTCTAAATATGCCTTCACAGATTCATCAAAGACAGAGTTTCCTAACAGGGCAACATAGTGTAAGATTTACTCCCTGAAATGAATGCACACGTCAGAGGGCACTTTCCTGGACCGTTTCTTTTTGGATTTTATTTCCAGATATTTCACTTTCCGCCATAGTCTTCAACCTGCTGGAAGATATCACTTTTTCAGTGTTACAGGAACAGTGCTCAAACACTGCCTCATGAGAAAAGAGGTATAATGCCCTGTGGAATGCACACATCACAAAGCAGTTTCTCAGAAAGCTTCTCTCCAGTTTTCATCTGAAGATATCTCCTATTTAACCACACGTGTGAATGTGCTTCTGAATGTCCCTTCGTGAATACGTTCGTCACGCAGTTTCAAAACTGTGTAATAGAAAGAAAGTTTTATGTCTGTGAGATGAATAAACATATCTATCACAAAGCAGTTTCACAGAAAGCTTCTTTCCAGTTTTCGTCTGAGGTAACTTCCTTTTTCACCATAGCCATCCATATACTCCTGAATGTCACCTGGTAACGTTTTATTCAAACGGGATTCCACAATCCTGTATGAGAAGAAAGGTTTCACTCTGTGAGTGGAATGCAGACTTCACAAAGCAGCTCCTCGGAAATCATCTCTCCAGTATCTATCTGAAGATAATTCCGTTTTCACCATAAGCCTCAAAGCGCCCCTGAATATCCCTTAGCTGACTAACCGAAAACAGTGTTAGAATACTGGTCAATGAAAACTGATGCTTAACTGTTTGATTGGACTTCACATTACCTAGAGCAGTTTCAGAGAAAGTTTCCTTCTGGTTTTTATCGAAGGGAATTTTTTCTCAGCATATTCCTAAGAGCATTCCGAAATGTCCTTTCTCAGGTTCCACAGAAACAGTGATTTCAAACTGCTCAATCCAAAGAATGATTTAACTCTATGATATGAATACACACATCACAAACAGTTGCTCCGAAATTTCCTCACCAGTTCTCTTCGGAAGTCATTTCCTTTCTCACCACAAGCCTCTGGGCGCCACTTAATATCCCTTCCCAATTTCCTCAAAGACAGAGTTTCCAATTGGGAAATGTAGCGTACGCTTTAACCCTCTGAAATGAATGCACACGTCAGAGAGCAGTTTCTTTTAAAGCATCTTTCTGCATTTTATTTCCGGACATTTCACTGTTCGCCCTTGTCTTCCATGTGTTGCAAAATATCACTTTATCAGTTTTACAGGAACAGTGTTTAAACACATACTTATGAGAAAAGATGTATAACTCTCTGAATGGAATGCACACATCACAAAGTAGTTTCTCAGAAAGCTTCTCTCCAGTTTTTATCTGGAGATATTTCCCATTTCCCCACAGGCCTGAATGTGCTCCCGAATGTCCCATCGCAAATCCATCCATGACGCAGTTGCAAAACTGAGTAATAGAAAGAAAGTTCTATCTATGTGAGATGAATGGACATATCTATCACAAAGGAGTTTCACAGAAAACTTCTTTCCAGTTTATATCTAAGGATACTTCCTTTTTCACCATAGCCGTCCATATATTCCCGAATATCCCCTTTTACATTTCCTGCAAACGTGATTCCCAAATCCTCTATGAGAAGAAAGGGTTCAGTCTGTGAGTGCAATGCACACGTCACAAAGCAGCTCCACGGAAGTCTTCTCTCCAGTATCTATCTGAAGATATTTCCATTTTCACCGTAAGCCTCCAAACCCTCCCGAATATCCCTTAGCTGACTAACATAAAACATTGTTAGAGTACGGCTCAATGGTAACAGAAGCTTATCTGTGGCAGTGGACTTCACCTGACCTAGAGCAGTTTCACAGAAATTTCCTTCTGGTTTTTATCGGAGGGTATTTCCTTTTCATCATATTCTTAAGACCATTCCCAAATGTTTTTTTCGTGTTCCACAGAGACAGTGATTTCAAACTGCTCAATCCAAAGAAAGATTTAACTCCATGAGATGAACACACACCCCAGAAAGCAGTAGCTCTGAAAGCTTCTCTCCAGTTTTCATTGGAAGTCCTTTCCTTTCACACCACAATCCTCCAGGCACCACTTAGTATCCCTTCACAGATTCCTCAAAGACAGAGTTTCCAAAATGAGCAACGTAGTGTAAGCCTTAACTCTCTGAAATGAATGAAAACGTCAGAGAGCAATTTCTTGGAATACTTCTTCCTGGGTTTTATTTCTGAATGTGACACTTTGCACCACAGTCTTCAATGCATTGCAAAATATTACTTTTTCAGTTTTAGGGGAACAGTGCTCAAACACTGTCTTATGAGAAAAGAGGTGAAATTCCCTGAGTGGAATACCCATATCACAAAGCAGTTTCTCAGGAATCTTCTCTGCGGTTTTTATCTGAATATATTTCCTATTTCCCCACAATCCTGAATGTGCTCCCGAATATGCCTTCACGAATCTGTCCATGACGCAGTTTCAAAGCTGCGTAATAGAAAGAAAGTTTTATCTATGTGAGATGAATAGACATATCTATCATAAAGCAGTTTCACAAAAAGCTTCTTTCCAGTTTTTGTCTGAGAATTTTTCCTTTTTCACCATACCCTTCCATATTCTCCCGAATGTCCCTTGGTAGCTTATTCTCCAAACGGGATTCCCCAATCCTCTATAAGAAGAAAAGTATAACTCTTTGAGTGGATTGCACACGTCACAAAGCAGCTTCACGGAAATCTTCTCTCCAGTACCTATGTGAAAGTATTTCCGTTTTCACGTTAAGCCTCAAAGTGCTCCCGAGTATCCCTTGGCTGACTAACTTTAAACAGTGTTAGAATACTGCTCAATGACAACAGAAACTTAACTGTGTGATTGGACTTCACATGACCTACAGCAGTTTCTCAGAAAGTTTTCTTCTGATTTTTATCGGAGGGTATTTCTTTTTCAGCATATTCTTAAGAGTGTTCCAAAATGTCCTTTCACAGGTTCCACAGAAAGAGTATTTTCAAACTGCTCAATCTAAAGAATGATTTAACTCTATGAGATGATTACCCACATCACAAAGCAATTGCTCCAAAATCTTCTCTCCAGTTTTCATCGGAAGAGTTTTCCTTTCTCACCACAAGCCTCTGGGCGCCACTTAATATCCCTTCACAGATTCCTCAAAAACAGAGTTTCCAAACTGGGCAACGTAGAGTAAGCTTTAACTCACTTAAATGAATGAACACGTCACAGAGCAGTTTCTCTTAATGCTTTTATCTGGGTTTTGTTTCAGGATACTTCACTTTTCATCATAGTCTTCAATGCACTGCAAAATATCACTTTTTCATTTTTACAACAACAGTGTATAAACACTGCCTTATGAGTAAAGAGGTATATCTCCCTGAGTGGAATGCACATATTACAAAGCAGTTACTCAGAAAGCTTCTCTCCAGTTTTTATCTGAAGATATCTCATATTTCCCCACAGGCCTGAATGTGCTCCCGAATGTCCCTTCACTAATCCGTCCATGATGCCATTTCAAAACTGCATAATAGAAAGAAAGTTTTATCGATGTGAGATGAAAAGGCATATCTATCACAAAGCAGTTTCACAGAAAGCTTCTTCCCAGTTTTGTCTGAGGATATTTCCATTTTCACCATAGCCGTTTATATACTCCCTAATGTCCACTGGTAGCTATTTCTCCAAACGGTATTCCCCAATCCTCTATGAGAAGAAAAGTATAACTCCGTAAGTGTAATGCACACGTCATAAAGCAGCTCCTTGGAAATCTTCTCTCCAGTATCTATCTGAAGATATTTCCGTTTTCACGATAAGCCTCAAAGTTCTCCCGATTATCCCTTAGCTGACTTACTTAAAACAGTGTTAGAATACTGCTCAATGAAAACAGAAGATTAACTGTGCAAGTGGACTTCTCTTGACCTAGAGCAGTTTCAGAGAAAGTTTCCTTCTGGTTTTTATTGGAGGTAGTTCTTTTTCAACACATTCTTATGAGTGTTCCCAAATGTCCTTTCTCAGGTTCCCCAGAACAGTGATTTCAAACTACTCAATCCAAAGAATTATTTAACTCAAAGAGATGAATACACACATCATAAAGTGCTTGCTCCAAAAGTTTTTCTCCAGTTTTCACTGGAAGACGTTTCCTTTCTCACCACAACTCTCCAGGTGCCATATCCCTTCACATATTCCTCAAAGACAGAGTTTCTAAACCGGGCAACGTAGAGTAAGCTATAACTCTCTGAAATGAATGCAGACCACAGAGAGCAGTTTCTTGGAAAGCTTCTTTCTGGGTTTTATTTCCGATATTTCACTTTTCCCTGTAGTTTTCAATGTGCTGCAAAATATAACTTTTTCAGTTTTACAGGAACAGTGTTCAAACACTGCCTTATGAGAGAAGGGGTATAACTCTCTGAGTGGAATGCACACATCACTAAGCAGTTTCTCAGAAAACTTCTGTCCAGTATTTATCAGAAGATATTTCCTTTTTCTCCACAGGCCTGAATGTGCCTCCCAATTTCCCTTCGGGAATTTGTCCATGACACAGTTTCAAAACTGCATAATAAAAAGTTATATCTATGTGAGCTGAATAGACATATCTATCACAAAGCAGTTTCACAGAATGATTCTTTCCAGTTTTTGTCTGAGAAAACTTCCTTTTTCACCATAGCTCTCCATATACTTCCCAATGACCCTGATAGCATTTTATCCAAAGAGAATTCCCCTATCCTCTAACAGAGGAAAAGTATAACTTTGTGAGTGGAATGCACACCTCACAAAGCAGCTCTGTGGAATTCTTCTCCCCAGTGTCTATCTGAAGATATTTCCTATTTCACCATAAGCCTCAAAGCGCTCCCGAATATCCCTTAGCTAACTAACCTAAAACAGTGTTAGAATACTGCTCAATGATAACAGAAGCTTAACTGTGCGAGTGGAATTCATGTGAGTTAGAGCAGTTTCACAGAATGTTTCCTTGTGGTTACTATCGGAGGGTTTTTTTTCCAGCATATTCTTAAAAGCGTTCCCAAACGTCCTTTCTCAGGTTCCACAGAAACAGTGATTTCAAACTGCTCAATCCAAAGAATGATTTAACTCTATGTGATGAATGCACACATCACAAAACAGTTCTTCCGAAAACTTCTGTCCAGTTTTCAGTATAAGACGTTTCCTTTATCACCGCAAGCTGCCAGGGGCCATTTAATATCCCTTCCCAGATTCCTCAAAGACAGAGTTTCCAAACTGAGTAACGAAGTGTAAGTTTTAACGCTCTGAAATGAATGCATACGTCAGAGAGTCGTTTCTTGGAACGCTTCTTTCTGAGTTTTATTTCCGGATATTTCAATTTTTGACATAGTCTTCAATGCATTTCAAATTATCACCATTTCCGTTTTATAGGAACAGTGTTCAGACACTGCCTTCTGAGAAAAGAAGTATATCTCCTGAGTTGAATGCACACTTCAAAAAGTAGTTTCTCAGAAAGTTTCTCTCCAGTTTTTATCTGTTGATATTTCCTATTCCCCCAGGCCTGAATGTGCTCCCGAATGTCCCTCCTCGAATCTGTCCAAGACGCAGTTTCAAAACTGCATAATAGAGAGAAAGTTTTACCTATGTGAGATGAATAGACATATCTATCACACAGCAGTTTCACAGTAAGCTTCTTTCCAGACTTTGTCTGAGGATACTTCCTTTTTCACCATAGCCATTCATATACTCCCGGATATCCCCCGGTAGCTTTTTATCCAAACGGGATTCCCCAATCCTCTATGAGAGGAAAAGTAGAAGAAGCTTAAATTTGCAAGTGGACTTCACGTGACCTACAGCAGTTTCACAGAAAGTTTCCTTCTGGTTTTTATTGAAGGGTATTTCTTTTTCAGCATATTCTTAAGAGCGCTCCCAAATGTCATTTTTAGGTTCCAGAGAAACAGTGATTTCAAACTGCTCAATTGAAAGAATGATTTAACTCTATGAGATGAACACACACATCACAAAGCAGTTGCTCCGAAAGTTTCTCTCCACTTCTCATCGGAAGACGTTTCGTTTCTCACCACAAGCCTCCGGGTGCCACTTAATATCCCTTAACAGATTCCTCAAAGACAGAGTTTCCAAACTGGCCATCATACTGTAAGCTTTAATTCTCTGAAGTGAATGCACATGTCAGAGAGCAGTTTCTTGGAATGCTTCTTTCTGAGTTACATTTCAGAATCTGTAACTTTTCTCCATTGTCTTCAAGGCACTGCAAAATATCATTTTTCAGTTTTACAGGAGCAGTGTTCAAACATTGCATTATGAGAAAAGAGGTATAACTCACTGAGTGGAATACACACATCACAAAGCAGTTTCTCAGAAACCTTCTCTCCAGTTTTTATCTGAAGTTATCTCCTATTTCCACCAGGCCTGAATGTGCTCTCGAATGTCCCTTTGTGCATCCCTCCTTGATGCCATTTCAAAACTGCGTATTAGAAAGGAGTTTTATCTATATGCAATGAATAGACATATCTATCACAAAGCAGTTTCACAGAAAGATTCTTTCCAGTTTTTGTCTGAGGATACTTCCTTTTTGACCATAGTCGTCCATATACTCCCGAATGTCCCCTCGTAGCGTTTTCTCCAAACGGGATTTCCGAATCCTCTATTGGAAGAAAGGTATAACTCTGTGAGTGGAATGCACACATCACAAAGCAGCTCCTCGGAAATCTTCTCTCCAGTATATATCCGAAGATATTTCTGTTTTCACCGTAAGCCTCAAAGCGCTATCGATTATGCCATAGCTGGTTAACCTAAAACAGTATTAGAATACTGTTCAATGAAAACAGAAGCTTAATTGTGCGAGTGGACTTCATGTCACATAGAGCAGTTTCACAGAAAGTTTCCTTCTGGTTTTTATTGGAGGGTTTTTCTTTTTCAGCATAATCTTAAGAGCGTTCCCAAATGTCCTTTCTCAGTTTCCACAGAAACTGTGATTTCAAACTTCTCAATCCAAAGAATGATGTAACTCTATGAGATTAATACACAGATCACAAAGCAGTTGCTCTGAAATTTTCTCTCCAGTTTTCATCGGAAGACATTTCCTTTCTCACCACAAGCCTCCGGGCGACACTTAATATCCCTTGACAGAATCCTCAAAGACAGAGTTTCCAAGCTGGGCTACGTAGTGTATGCTTTAACCCTCTGAAATGAATGCACACGTCAGAGAACAATTTCTTGGAGGGCTTTTTTCTGGGTTTTATTTCAGGATATTTCACTTTTTGCCATACTCTTCAATGCACTGTCAAATATCACTTTTTCAGTTTTACAGGACAGTGTTCAAACACGGGCTTATGAGAAAAGAGGCATAACTCCGAGTGAAATGCACCCATCACAACGCAGTTTCTCAGCAACATCTCTCCAGTTTTTTCTGAAGATATCTCCTACTACCCTGCAGATGTGAATGTGCTCCCGAATGTCCCTTCGCAAATACGTCCATGACACAGTTTCAAAAGTGCGTAATAGAAAGAAAGTTTTATCTATGTGAGATGAATAGACATATCTATCACAAAGCAATTCACAGAAAGCTTCTTTCCAGTTTTTGTCTGAGGATATGTCTTTTTTCAACTCAGCTGTCCATATACTCCCAAATCTCCCCTGGTAGCTTTCTCTCCATATGAGATTCCCCAATCCTCTATGAGAAGAAAAGTTTAACTCTCTGAGTGGAATGCACACGTCACAAACCAGCTCCTCGGAAATCTTCTCTCCAGTATCTGTCTGAAGAGATTTCCGTTTTCACCATAAGCCTCAAAGTGTTCCCGAGTATCCCTTAGCTGATTAACCTAAAACAGTGTTAGAATACCGCTCAATGAAAACAGAAGCTTAATTGTGCGAGTGGACTTCACTTGATGTAGAGCAGTTTCACAGAAAGATTCCTTCTGGTTTTTATCGGAGGGTATTTCTTTTTCAGCATATTCTTAAGAGCATTCCCAAATGTCCTTTCTCAGGTTCCACTGAAACACTGATTTCAAACTGCTCAATCCAGAGAATGATTTAACTCATGAGAGGAACACATACACCACAAAGCAGTAGCTCCGATAGCTTCTCTCCAGTTTTGATCAGAAGACGTTTCCTTTCTTACCACAACTCTTCAGGAGCCACTTAATATCCCTTCACAGATTCCTCAAAGACAGAGTTTCCAAACTGGGCAATGTAGAGTAAGCTATAACTCTCTGAAAAGAATGCACACGTCAGAGAGCAGTTTCTTGGAAAGCTTCTTTCTGGGTTTTATTTCTGGATATTTCACTTTTCCCTATAGTTTTCAATGTGCTGCAAAATATCACTTTTTCAGTTTTACAGGAACAGTGTTCAAACACTGCCTTATGAGAGAAGGGGTGTAACTCCCTGAGTTGAATGCACACATCACAAAGAAGTTTCTCAGAAAGCTTCTCTCCAGTATATATCAGAAGATATTTCCTATTACCCCACAGGCCTGAATGTGTCTCCGAATGTTCCATCGCGAATCTGTCCATGATGCTGTTTCAAATCTGCGTAATGTAAGAAAGTTTCATCAGTGTGATATGAATAGACATATCGATCACAAAGCAATTCACAGAAAGATTCTTTCCAGTTTTAGTCTGTGAATACTTCCTTTTTCACCATAGCCGTCCATATACTCCCGAATGTCCCCTGATAAGGTTTTCTCCAAACAGGATTCCCCAATCCTCTATGACAAGAAAGGTATAACTCCGTGAGTGGAATGCACACTTCATGAAGCAGCTCCTTGGAAATCTTCTCTCCAGTATCTGTCTGAAGATAATTCCGTTTTCATGGTAAGCCTGAAAGCACTCCCATATATCCCTTAGCTGACTAACCAAAAGCAGTGTTACAATACTGCTCAATGTAAACAGATGCTTAACTGTGTGAGTGGACTTCACGTGGCCTAGAGCAGTTTCACAGACCGTTTCCCTCTGGTTTTTATCGGAGGGTATTTCTTTTTCAACATATTCTTAAGGGCGTTCACAAATATCCTTTCTCAGGATCCACAGAAACAGGCATTTCAAATTGTTCAATTGAAAGAATGATTTAACTCAAAGAAATGAATACACACATGACAAAGCAGTTGCTCCAAAAGCTTATCTCCAGTTTTCATTGAAAGGCGTTTCCTTTCTCACCAAAAGCCTCTGGGCACCACTTAATATCCCTTCACAGATTCCTCAAAGACAGAGTTTCCAAACTGGGCAACGTAGTGTAAGCTTTAACTCTCTGAAATGAATGCACATGTCAGAGAGCAGTTTCTCCGGATATTTCACTTTTTGCCATAGTCTTCAATGTGCTGCAAAATGTCACTTTTTCAGTTTTACAGCAACAGTGTTCAAACACTACCTTATGAGAAAAGAGGTATAACACCCTGAGTGGTATGCACACATCACAAAGCAGTTTCTCAGAAAGCTTCTCTACAGTTTTTATCTGGAGATATTTCCTATTTCCCCACAGGACTGAATGTGCTCCCAAATGTCCCTTCGTGAATCTGTCCATGATGCAGTTTCAAAACTGTGTAATATAAAGAAAGTTTTATCTATGTGAGTAGAAAAGACATATGTATCACAAAGCAGTTTCACAGAAAACTTCTTTCCAGTTTTTGTCTTTGGATACTTCCTTTTTCACCATAGCCATCCATATACTCCCGAATGTCCCCTGGTAGCTTTTTCTCCAAACAGGATTCTGCAATCCTCTGTGAGAAGAAAAGTATAACGCTGTGAGTGGAATGTACACGTCACAAAGCAGCTCCTCGGAAATCTTCTCTCCAGTATCAATCTGAAGATATTTCCATTTTCACCATAAGCCTCAAAGTGCTGCCGACTATCCCTTAGCTGACTAATCTAAAACAGTGTTAGAATACTGCTCAATGAAAACAGAAGCTTAACAGTGGTATTGGAATTCACGTGACCTAGAGCAGTTCCACTGAAAGGTTTCTTGTGGTTTTTATTGGAGGGTATTATTTTTCAGCATATTCTTAAGAGCTTTCCCAAATGTCCTTTCTCAGGTTCCACAGAAACAGTGATTTCAAACTGTTCAATCCAAAGTGTGATTTAATACTATGAGATGAATAAACACATCAGAAAGCAGTTGATTGGAAAGCTTTTCTCCAGTTTTCATCGGAAGACGTTTCCTGTCTCACCACAAGACTCCGGGCAACACTAAATATCATTTCACAGATTCCTCAAAGACAGAGATTCCAAACTGGGCAATGTTGTGTAAGATTTAACTCTCTGAAATGAATGCACACGTCAGAGTGCAGTTTCTTGGAATGCTTCTTTCTGGGTTTTATTTCCAGATATTACACTTTTTGCCATAGTCTTCAATGTGCTGCAAAATATCACTTTTTCAGTTTTACAGGAACAGTGTTCAAACACTGTCGTATGAGAAAAGAGGTATAACTCCCTGATTGGAATGCACACATCACAAAGCAGTTTTCAGAAAACTTCCCTCCAGTTTTTATCTGAAGATATCTCCTATTTCCCCGCAGGCCTGAATGTGCTCCTGAATGTCTCTTCACGAATCCATCCATGACACAGTCTCAAAACTGGGTAATAGAAAGAAAGTTTTATCTATGTGAGATGAATAGACATATCTAGCACAAAGCAGTTTCACAGAAAGTTTCTTTCCAGTTTTTGTCAGAGGATACTTCCCTTTTCACCATAGCCATCCACATACTGAGGAATGTCCCCTGGTAGCATTTTCTGCAAATGGGATTCCCCGATCCTCTAAGAGAAGAAATGTAAAATTCTGTGAGTGGATTGCAGGCATCAAAAAGCAGCTATTCGAAAATCTTCTCTCCAGTATATATCTGAAGATATTTTCGATTTCACCGTAAGACTCAAAGTGCACCCAAGTATCCCTCAGCTGACTAATCTAAAGCAGTGTAGAATACTGCCAATGAAACAGAGCTTAACTGTGCGAGTGGAAATCACGTGACCTAGATCAGTTTCAGAGAAAGTTTCCTTCCGGTTTTCATTGGGGGGTATTTCTTTTTCAGCATATTCTTGAGAGCATTCCCAAATGTCC
The DNA here is from genome assembly GCF_024542745.1 of Macaca thibetana thibetana. Lineage (NCBI taxonomy): Eukaryota > Metazoa > Chordata > Mammalia > Primates > Cercopithecidae > Macaca > Macaca thibetana. The sequence continues at coordinate 16,433,506 of NC_065592.1, forward strand.
TTTCTCAGGTTCCACAGAAACAGTGATTTCAAACTGCTCAATCCAAAGAATGATTTAACTCTATGAGATGAATACACACATCACAAAGCAGTTATCTGAAAGCTTCTCTCCAGTTTTCATCGGAAGACATTTCCTTTCTCACCACATGCCTCCAGGCGCCACATAATATCCCTTTCCAGATTCCTCAAAGACAGATTTTCCAGACTGGGCTACGTAGTGTAAGTTTTAACTCTCTGAAATGAAGGCACACGTCAGAGAGCCGTTTCTTGGAAAGCTTCTTTTTGGGTTTTCTTTCAAGATAATTCACTTTTCACCATAATCTTCAATGCTCTGCCAAATATCACTTTTTCAGTTTTACAGGAGCAGTGTTCAAACACTGCCTTATGAGAAAAGAGGTATAACACCCTGAGTGGAATGCACACATCACAAAGCAGTTTCTCAAAAGCTTCCCTCAGTTTTTATCTGAAGATATTTCTGCTTTCACCATAAGCCTCAAAGCCCTCCCGAGTATCCCTTAGCTGACTCACCTGAAACAGTGTGAGGATACTGCTCAATGAAAACAGAAGCTTAACTGTGCAAATGGACTTCAACTAACCTAGAGCAGTTTCACAGAAGGTTTCCTTCTGGTTTTTATCAGAGGCTATTTCTTTTTCAGTAAAATCTTTAGAGAATTCCCAAATGTCCTTTCTCATTTTCCACAGAAACAGTGATTTCAAATTGCTCAATCTAAAGAAAGATTTATCTCTATGAGATGAATATGCACAATTCAAAGCAGTTGCTCCGAAAACTTCTCTCTAGTTTTCATTGGAAGACGTTTGCTTTCTCACCACAAGCCAGTGGGTGCCACTTAAAATTCCTTCCCAGATTTCTCAAAGACAGAGTTTCCAAACTGGACAACATAGTGGAAATTTTAACTCTCTGAAATGAATGCACACGTCAGAGAGCAGTTTCTTGGAATGCTTCTTTCTGGGTTTTATTTCAGGATATTTCATTTTTCACCATAGTCTTCAATGCGCTGCAGAATATCACTTGTTCAGGTTTACAGGAACAGTGTCCAAACACTGTCTTCTGAGAAAAATAGTATAACTCCCTGAGAGGAATGCACACATCAAAAAGCAGTTTGTAAGAAAACTTCTCTCCAGTTTTTATCTGAAGATATCTCCTATTGCCCCACAGGCCTGAATGTGCTCCCGAATATCCCTTCGTGAATCCATCCACGAAAAGTCTCAAAACTGGGTAATACAAAGAAAGTTTTATCTGTATGAGATGAATAGACATATCTATCACAAAGCACTGTCACTGAAAGCTTCTTTCCAGTTTTTGTCTTAGGATACTTCCTCTTTCACCATAGCCAGCCATATAATCCTGAACGTCCCCTAGTAGCTTTTTCTCCAAACGGGATGCCCCAATCCTCTATGAGAAGAAAATTATAACTTAGTGAGTGGAATGCACACGTCACAAAGCAGCTCCTCGGATATTTTCTCTCTAGTATCTATCTGAAGATATTTCCGTTTTCACTGAAACCTCAAAGTGCTCCCGAGTATCCCCAGGCTGACTAAGCTAAAACAGTGTTAGAATACTGCCCAATGAAAACAGAAGCTTAACTATGTGAGTGGAATTCTCCTGACCTAGAGCAGTTTCTGAGAACGTTTCCTTCTGGTTTTTATCGGAGGGCATTTCTTTTTCAGCATATTCTTAAGAGCGTTCCCAAATGTCCCTTGTCAGGTTCCACAGAAACAGTGATTTCAAACTGCTCAATCCAAAGAATGATTTAACTCTATGAGATGAATACACACATCACAAAGCAGTTGCTCTGAAAGCTTTTCTCCATTTTCCATCAGAAGACGTTTCCTTTCTCAACACAACCCTATGGGTGCCACCAAATATCCCTTCACAGATTCCTCAAAGACAGAGTTTCCTAACTGGGCAACGTAGTCTAAGCTTTAACTCTCTTAATTGAATGCACACGCCTGGAGAGCAGTTTCTTGGAAAGTTTCTTTCTGTTTTTCTTTTCCGGATTTTACACTTTTCACCATAGTCTTCAATGCACTGAAAAATATCACTTTTTCAGTTTTACAGGAACAGTGCTCCAACACAGCCTTATGAGAAAAAAGGTATAACGCCCTGTGGAATGCACACATCACAACGCAGTTTCTCAGAAAGCTTCTCTCCAGTTTTTATCTGAAGGTATCTCCTATTTAACCTCAAGCGTGAATGTGCTCGAGAATGGCCCTTCGCAAATCCGTCCATTACACAGTTTCAACCTGCGCAATAGAAAGAAAGTTTTCTCTCTGTGAGATGAATAGACATATCTATCATAAAGCAGTTTCACAGAAAGCTTCTTTACAGTTTTTGTCTGAAGATACTTTCTTTTTCACCATAGCCATCCATGTACTCCCAAATGTCCCATGGTAGCTTATTCTCCAAATGGGATTCCCCAATCCTCTATGAGAAGAAAAGTATAACTCTGTGAGTGGAATGCACATGTCACAAAGCAGCTCCTAGGAAATCTTCTCTCCAGTATCTATCTGAAGATATTTCCGTTTTCAGGATAAGCCTCAAAGCACTCCCGAGTATCTCTTAGCTGACTAACCTAAAACAGTGTTAGAATTCTTATTAATGAAAACAGAAGCTTACCTGTACGAGTGGACTTCACGTGAACTAGAGCAGTTTCACAGAAAGTTTCCTTCTGGCTTTTATCGGAGAGTATTTCTTTTTCAGCATATTTTGAAGAGCGTTCCCAAATGTCCCTTCTCAGGTTCCACAGAAACAGTGATTTCAAACTGCTCAATCCAAAGAATGATTTAACTCTATGAGATGAATACACACATCACAAAGCAGTTGCTCCGAAAGCTTCTCTCCAGTTTTCATGGGAAGATGTTTCCTTTCTCAACAGAAGCCTCTGGGCACCACATAATATCCCTTCCCAGATTCCGCAAAGACAGAGTTTCCAAACTGGGCAGTAGAATGTAAGCTTTAACTCTCTGAAATGAACGCACACGTCAGAGAACAGTTTCTTGGAAGATTTCTTTCTGAGTTTTATTTCAAGATATTTCACTTTTTTGCCATAGTCTTCAATGCACTGCAAAATATCATCTTTTCAGTTTTACTGGAACAGTGTTCAGACACTGCCTTATGAGAAAAGAGGTATAACTCCCTTAGTGGAATGCACCCATAACAAAGCAGTTTCTCAGAAAGCTTCTCTCCAATTTTTATCTGAAGATATCTCCTTTTTCACCACAGGCCTGAATGTACTCCCAAATGCCCGTTCGCGAATCCGTCCATGATGAGTTTCAAAAGTGCGAAATACAAAGAAAGTTTCATCTATGTGAGATGAATAGACATATCTATCACAAAGCAATTCACAGAAAGCTTCTTTACAGTTTTTTTTGAGTATACTTCCTTTTTCACTGTAGTCGTGCATATACTCCCAAATGTACCCTTTCATTGTTTTCTACAAACGGGATTCCTCAGTCCTCTATGAGAAGAAAGGTATAACTCTGTGAGTGGAATGCGCACCTCCCAATGCAGCTCCACGGAAATCTTTTATCCAGTATCTATATGAAGATATTTCCATTTTCACCATAAGCCTCAAAGCTCTCCCAAGTATCCCTTAGCTGACTAACCTAAAACAGTGATAGAACACTGCCCAATAAAAGCAGAAGCTAAACTGTGCGAGTGGAATTCACATGACCTAGAGTAGTTTCCATGAAAGTTTCCTTCTGGTTTAAATCGGAGGGTATTACTTTTTCAGCATATTCTTAGGAGCGTTCCCAAATGTCCTTTCTCAGGTTCCACAGAAACAGTGAATTCAAACTTCTCTATCCAAAGAATGATTTAACTGTATGAGATGAATACACACATCAGAAAGCAGTTGCTCTGAAAGCTTCTCTCCATTTTTCACCAGAAGAAGATTCCTTCCTCACTGCAAGCCTCCAGGCACCACTTAATATCCCTTCACAGATTCCTCAAAGACCGAGTTTTCAAACTGGACAATGTAGTGTAATCTTTAACTCTCAGAAATGAATGCACACGTCAGAGAGCAGTTTCTTGGAATGCTTCTTTCTGGGTTTTATTTCAGGATATTTCACTTCTCGCCATAGTCTTCAATGCAGTGCAAAATATCACATATTCAGTTTTACAGGAACAGTGTTCAAACACTGCCTTATGAGAAAACCGGTATAGCTCCCTGAGTAGAATGCACATATTACAAAGCAGTTTCTCAGAAAGTTTCTCTCCAGTTTTTATCTGAAGATATCTCCTATTTCCCCAAAGACCTGAATGTGCTCCCGAATGTCGCTTCGCGAATCTGTCATTGGCTCAGTTTCAAAACTGCACAATAGAAAGAAAGTTTTATCCCCATTAGATGAATAGATATATCTATCACAAAGCTGTTTCACAGAAAGCTTCTTTCCCATTTTTGTCTGAGGATACTTCTCTTTCACCATAGCCATCCATATACTCCCGAATGTCCCCTGGTAGCGTTTTCTCCAAAAGGGATTACCCAATCTTCTATGAGAACAAAAGTATAATTGTATGAGTGGAATGCACACGTCACAATACTGCCCCTCGGAAACCTTCTCTCCTGTTTCTATCTGAAGATATTTGCGTTTACACCGTAAGCCTAAAGCATTCCCGAGTATCCATTACCTGACTGACTGAAACAGTGTTAGAATAATGATCAATGAAAACAGTAGCTTAACTGTGCGAGTGGAATTCATGTGATCAAGAGCAGATTCACAGAAAGTTTCTTCCTGGTTTTTAGTGGAGGGTATTCCTTTTTCAGCATATTCTTTGGAGCGTTACCAAATGTCCTTTCTCAGGTTCCACAGAAATAGTGGTTTTGAAATTGCTGAATCCAAAGAATGATTTAACTCTATGAGATGAATACACACATTACAAACCAGTTGCTCCGAAAGCTACTCTCCAGTTCTCATCGGAAGATGTTTCCTTTCTCATCACAAGCCTCCGGGCACCACTTCATATCCCTTCACAGATTCCTCAAAGACAGAGTTTCCAAACCAAGCAACATAGTGTAAGCTTTAACTCTCTGAAATGAATGCACACGTCAGAGAGCAGTTTCTTGGAACACTTCTTTCTGGGTTTTATTTCAGGATATTTCATTTTTCTCCATAGTCTTCATTGCTCTGCCATATGTCATTTTTTCAGTTTTACAGGAACAGTGTTCAAACACTGCCTTATGAGAAAAGAGGTATAACTCCCTGAGTGGAATGCACACATCACAAACCTTTTTCTCAGAAAGCTTCTATCCGGTTTTTATGTGGAGATATCTCCTATTTCCCCCACAGTCATGAATGTGCTCCCAAATATCCCTTCGGGAATCCGTCCCTGATGCTGTTTCAAAACTGTCTAATAGAAAGAAAATATTGTCTATGTGAGATAAATAGACTTATCTATCACAAAGCAGTTTCAGAGACACATTCTTTCCAGTTTTTGTCTGAGAATACTTCCTTTTTCACCATAGCCATCCATGTACACCCGAATTTCCCCTGGTAGCTGTTACTCCAAACGGGATTACCCAATCCTCTATGAGAACAAAAGTATAACTATGTGAGTGGAATGCACACATCACAAAGCAGCTCCTCGGAATTCTTCTCTCCAGTATCTACATGAAGATATTTAAGCTTTCAACGTAAGCCTCAAAGCGCTCCCATGTATCCCTTAGGTGACTAACCTAAAACAGTGTTAGAATTCTGCCCAATGAAGATAGAAGACCTAGAGCAGTTTCACAGAAAGTGAATGACCTAGAGCACTTTCACAGAAAGTTTCCTTCTGGTTTTTATTGCAGGGTATTTCTTTTTCAGCATATTCTTAAGAGCGCTTCCAAATATCCTTTCTCAGGTTCCACAGAAACAGTGATTTGAAAATGCTCAATCCAAAGAATGATTTAACTCTATGAGATGAATACACACAGCACAAATCAGTTGCTCCAAAAGCTTCTCTCCAGTTTTCATTGGAAATCATTTACTTTCTCACAGCAAGCCTCCGGACGCCAGTTAATAACCCTGCACAGATTCCTCAAAGATGGAGTTTCCAAACTGGTCAATATAGTGTAAGCTTTAACTCCCTGAAATGAATGCACACGTCAGGGAGCAGTTTCGTGGAACCCTTCTGTCTGGGTTTTATTTCGGGATATTTCACTTTTCGCCACAGCCTTCAATACGCTGCAAAGTATCACCTTTTCAGTTTCACAGGAACAGTGTTCAAACACTGCGTTATCAGAAAAGAAGTGTAACTCCCTGAGTGGAATATACACATCACAAAGCGGTTTCTCAGAAAGCTTTTCTCCAGTATTTATCTGAAGATATCTCCTATTTTCCACAGGCCGGAATGTACTCCCGAATGTCCCTTCCTGAATCCATCCAAGATGCAATTTCAAAACTGCATAATTGAAAGAAAGTTTTATCTATGTGAGATGTATAAACATACCTTTCACAAAGCAGTTTCACAGAAAGCTTCTTTCCAGTTTTTGTCTGAGGTTACTTCCTTTTTCACCATAGCCATTCTTACACTCCTGAATGCTGCCTGTTACCTTTTTCTCTAAAAAGGATTCCTCAATCCTCTATGAGAATAAAAGTATAACTCTGTGAGTGGAATGCACACGTCACAAAACAGCTCCTCGGAAATCTTCTCTCCAGTGTCTATCTGAAGATATGTCCATTTTCACCATAAGCCTCAAAGTGGTCCCAAGTGTCCCTTAGCTGACTAACCTAAAACAGTGTTAGAATACTTCTCAAGGAAAACAGAAGTTTAACTGTGTGAGTGGAAATCACGTGACCTAGAACAGTGTCACAGAAAATTTCCTTCTGGTTTTTATTGGAGGGTATTTCTTTTTCAGCATATTCTTAAGAGGGTTCCTAAAAGTCCTTTCTCAAGTTCCACAGAAACAGTGATTTCAAACTTCTCAACCCAAAGAATGACTTAAATCTATGAGATGAATACACACATCACAAATCAGTTGCTCGGAAAGTTTCTCTCAAGTTTTCATGGGAAGACGTTTCCTTTCTCACCACAAGCCTCCCGGCTGAACTTAATATCCCTTCCCAGATTCCTCAAAGACAGAGTTTCCAAACTGGGCAATGTAGTGTAAGCTTTAACTCTCTGAAATGAATGCACACGTCAGAGAGCAGTTTCTTGAAAGGCTTCTTTCTGGGTTTTATTTCTGGACATTTCACTTTTCGCCATAGTCTTCAATGTGCTGCAAAATATCACTTTTTCAGTTTTACAGGAACAGTGATCAAACACTGCCTTACGAGAAAAGAGGTATATCTCCCTGAATGGAATGCACACATCAGAAAGCAGTTTTGCAGTATGCTTCTATCCAGTTTTTATCTGGAGATATCTCCTGTTTCCCCACAGGCCTGAATTTGCTCCCCAAAGTCCCTCCACAAATCCGTCCATGACGCAGTTTCAAAACTGCATAAGAGAAAGAAAGTTTTATCTATGTAAGATGAATAAACATATCAATCACAAAGCACTTTCACAGAAAACTTCTTTCCAGTTTTTGTCTGAGGATACTTCCTTTTTCACCATAGCCGTCCATATACTCCCGAATGTCCCCTGGTAGCGTTTTCTTGAAACGAGATTTCTCAATCCTCTATGAGAAGAAAAGTATAACTCTGCGAGTGTAATGCACACGTCACAAGGCAGCTCCTCAGAAATCTCCTCTCCAGTACTTATCTGAAGATATTTGCATTTTCACCGTAAGCCTCAAAGAACTCCAGTGTATCCCTTAGTTGACTAACTTAAAACAGTGTTTGAATACTGCTCAATAAAAACCGAGGTTTAACTGTGCGAATGGAATTCATGTGACCTAGAGCAGTTTCAAAGGAAGTTTCCTTCTGGTTTATATCAGAGGGTATTAATTTTTCACCATATTCTTAAGAGTGTTCCCAAATGTCCTTTCTCAGGTTCCACAGAAACAATGATTTCAAACTTCTTTATCCAAAGAATGATTTAACTCTATGAGGTAAATACACACTTCACAAAGCAGTTGCTCGGAAAGATTCTCTCCAGTTTTCACCGGAAGAAGTTTCCACCTCAGCACAAGCCTCCGGGCACCACTTAATATCCCTTCACAGATTCCTCAAAGACAGAGTTTCCAAACTGGGCAACGTAGGGTAAGCTTTAACTCTCTGAAATGAATGCACTCGTCAGAGAGCAGATTCTTGGAACTATTCTTTCTGGGTTTTATTTCCGGATATTTCACTTTTCGCCATAGTGTTCAATGCGCTGCAAAATATCACTTTTTCAGTTTTACAGGAACAGTGTTCAAACACTGCCTTATGAGAAAAGAGGTATAACTCCCTGAGTGGAATGCACACATCACAAAGCAGTTTCTCAGAAAGCTTCCCTCCAGTATTTATCAGAAGATATTTCCTATTTCCCCACTGGCCTGAATGTGTCTCCGAATGTCCCTTCGCAAATCCGTCCATGACATAGTATCAAATCTGCATAATGAAAGAAAATTTCATCTATGTGAGATGAATAGACATATCTATCACAAAATAGCTTTATAGAAAGCTTCCTTCCAGTTTTCGTCTGAGGGTACTGCCATTTTCACCATAGCCGTCCATACACTCCTGAATTTCCCCTGGTAGCTTTATCTACAAACGGGATTTCCCCAATCCTCTAGGAGAAGAAATGTATAACTCTGGGAGTGGAATGCACACATCACAAAGGAGCTCCTTGGCAATCTTCTCTCTAGTATCTATCCTAAGATATTTCCGTTTTCAGCATAAGCCTCAAAGCGCTCCTGAGTATCCCTTAGCTGACTAATCTAAAACAGTGGGAGAATACTGTTCAATGAAAACGGAAGCATAACTGTGCGAAAGGAATTCATGTGACATAGAGCAGTTTCACAGAAATTTTCCTTCTGGTTTTTATCGGAGGGTAGTACTTTTTCAGCATATTCTTAAGAGGGTTCACAAATGTCTTTTCTCAGGTTCCACAGAAACACTGATTTCAAACTGCTCAATCCAAAGAATGTTTTAACTCTGTGAGATGAATACACACATCCAAGCCAGTTGCTCTGAAAGCTTCTCTCCAGTTTTCATCGGAAGACGTTTCCTTTCTCAGAACAAGCCTCTGGGCACCACTTAATATCTTTTCACAGATTCCTCAAAGACAGAGTTTCCAAACTGGACAACGTGGTGTAAGATTTTACTCTCTGAAATGAATGCACACGTCAGAGATCAGTTTCTTGAAATGGTTCTTTTTGTGTTTCATTTCAGGATATTTCACTTTTCGCCATCATCTTCAATGCACTTCAGAATATCACTTTTTCAGTTTTGCAGGAACAGTGTTCAAAAACTGCCTTACAAGAAAAGAGGTATAACTCCCTGAGTGGAATGCACACACCACAAAGCAGTTTCTCAGAAAGCTTCTCTCCAGTTTTTATCTGCAGATATCTCCTTTTTCCCAACAGGCCTGAATGTGCTCCCCAGTGTCCCTTTGCAAATCCGTGCATGACGCAGTTTCAAAACTGCGTAATAGGAAGAAGGTTTTATCTATGTGAGATGAAAAGACATATTTATCACAAAGCAGTTTCACAGAGAGCTTTTTTCTAGTTTTTGTTGGCGAATATTTCCTTTTTCAGCATAGCCATGCATATACTATCAAATGTCCCCTGGTAGTGTTTACTGAAAATGGGATTCCCCAATCCTCTATGAGAAGAAAAGTGTAACTCTATGAGTGTAATGCACACGTCACAAAGCAGCTCCTCGGAAATCTTCTCTCCAGTAACTATCTGAAGATATTTCTGTTTTCACTGTAAGCCTCAAAGCGCTCCCAAATATCCCTTAGCTGAGTAACCTAAAACAGTGTTAGAATACTGCTCCATGAAAACAGAAGCATAACTCCACGAGTGGACTTCACGTGACCTAGAGCAGTTTCACAGACAGTTTACTTCTGGTTTTTATTGGAGGGTATTTCTTTTTCAGCATATTCTTAAGAGTGTTCCCAAATGTCCTTTCTCAGGTTCCACAGAAACAGTGATTTCAAACTTCTCAATACAAAGAATGATTTAACTCTCTGAGATGGATACACACATCACAAACCAGGTTCTCCCAAAGCTTCTCTCCATTTTTCATTGGAAGACGTTTCTTTTCTCACCGCAAGCATTCAGGCACCACTTAATATCCCTTCCCAGATTACTCAGAGACAGAGTTTCCAAACTAGGCAACGTAGTGTCAGCTTTAACTCTCTGAAATGAATGCACACGCCAGAGAGAAGTTTCTTGGAATGTTGCTTTCTGCGTTTTATTCCCGGATATTTCACTTTTCGCCATATTCTTCAAAGCACTGCAAAATATCCCTTTTTCAGATTTACAGGAACAGTGTTCAAACACTGCCTTACGGAAAAGACTTGTAACTCTCTGGGTGGAATTCACACATCACAAAGCAGTTTCTCTGAAAGCTTCTCTCCAGTTTTTATTTGGAGATATTTCCTATTTCCCCACAAGCCTTAATGTGCTCCCAAATGTCTGTTCGGGAATCTGTCCATGACACAGTTTGAAAACTGCGTAATAGAAAGAAAGATTTATGTAAGTGAGATGAATAGACATATCTATTACAAAGCCATTTCAGAGAACGCTTCTTTCCAGTTTTTATCTGAGGATACTTCCTTTCTCACCATTGCAGTCTGTATACACCTGAATGTTCCCTGGTAGCGTTTTCTCCAAACGGGATTCCCCAATCCTCTATGAGAAGAAAGGTTTCACTCTGTGAGTGGAAAGTACACGTCACAAAGCACCTCCTCGGAAATCTTCTCTCCAGTATCTATCTGAAGATATTTCCAGTTTCACCGTAAGCCTCAAAGCGCTCTCCAGTATCCCTTAGATGACTAACCTAAAATAGTGTTAGAATACTGCTAAATGAAAACAGAAGCTTAACTGTGCGAATGGAATTCACGTGACCTAGAGCAGTTTCACAGAAAGTTTCCTTCTGGTTTTTATTGGAAGGTATTTCTTTTTCAGCATATTCTTAAGAGTGTTCCCAAATGTCCTTTCTCAGGTTCCACAGAAACAGTGATTTCAATCTGCCCAATCCAAAGAATGGTTTAACTCTATGAGATAAATACACACATCACAAAGCAGTTGCTCTGGAAGCTTCTCTCTACTTTTCCTCAGAAGACATTTCCTTTCTCACCAGAAGCCTCCAGGCACCACATAATATCCCTGCCCAGATTCCTCAAAGACAGAGTTTCCAAACAGCAACGTAGTGTAAGCTTTAACCCTCTGAAATGATTTCACACGTCAGAGAGCAGTCTCTTGGAATGCTTCTTCCTGGATTTATTTCAGGATATTTCACTTTTCGCCATAGTCTTCAATGCGCTGAAAATATCACTTTTTCAGTTTTACAAGAATAGTGTTCAAACACTGCCTTATGATAAAAGAGGTATAACTCCCTGAGTGGAATGCACATATCACAAAGCATTTTCTAAGAAAGATCCTCTCCAGTTTATATCTGAAGGTATCTTCTATTTCCCCACAGGCCTCAATGTGCTGCCAAATGTCCCTCCGCGAATCTGTCCATGACGCAGTTTCAAAACTGCATGATAGGAAGAAAATTTTATCTATCAGAGAAGAATAGACATATCTAACACAAAGCAGTTTCACAGAAAGCTTCTTTCCACTTTTTTTTAGGATATTTCCTTTTTCACCATAGCCGTCCATATACTCCCTAATGTCCCCTGATTGCTTTTTCTCCAAACAGGATTCCCCAATCCTCTATGAGAAGAAAAGTAAAACCCTATGAGTGGAATGCACACGTCACATAGCAGCTCCTCAGAAATCTTCTCTCCATTATCTATCTGAAGATATTTCAATTTTCACTATAAGCCTCAAAGTGCTCCTGAGTATCCCTTAGCTAGCTCACCTAAAACAATGTTAGAATACTGCTAAATGAAAACAGAAGCTTAACTGTGCTTGTGGAATTCGTGTAACCTAGAGCAGCTTCACAAAAAATTTCCTTCTGGTTTTTATCAGAGGGTATTTCTTTTTCAGCATATTCTTAAGAATGTTCCCAAATGTACTTTCTCAGGTTCCACAGAAACAGTGATTTGAAACTTCTCTATTCAAAGAATGATTTAACTCTATGAGATGAATACACACATCACAAAGCAGTTGCTCTGAAAGCTTCTCTCCAGTTTTCATCAGAAGAAGTTTTCTTTCTCACCCCAAGTCTCCGGGCGCCACTTAATATCCCTTCACAGATTCCTCAAACACCAAGTTTTCAAACTGGGCAATGTACTGTAAGTTTTAACTCTCTGAAATGAATGCATACGTCAGAGAGGCATTTCTTGGAACGCGTCTTTCTGGGTTTTATTTCAGGATATTTCACTTTTCACCATAGTCTTCAATGTGCTGCAAAATATCACTTTTTCAGTTATACAGGAACAGTGTTCAAACATTGCCTTATGAGAAAAGAGGTATAACTCCCTGAGTGAAATGCAAACATCACAAAGCAGTTTCTCAGAAAGCTTCTCTCCAGAATATCGCTTTGCGAATCCGTCCATGACACCATTTCAAAACTGTGTAATGGGCTCCCGAATGTCGCTTCGCGAATCCGTCCATGATGCATTTTCAAAACTGCATAATAGACAGAAAGTTTTATCTACATGAGATGAATGGACATATCTATCACAAAGACGCTTCACAGAAAGCTTCTTTCCAGTTTTTGTCTGAGGATACTTCCTTTTTCACCATAGCCATCCATATACTCCCAAATGTCCCCGGTAGCGTTTTCTCCAAACGGGATTCCCCAATGCTCTATGAGAAGAAAAGTATAACTCTGTGAGTGGAATGCACACGTCACAAAGCAGCTGCTCAGAAATCTTCTCTCCAGTATCTATCTGAAGATATTTCCATTTTCACCGTAAGCCTCAAGGCACTCCCGCATATCCCTTAGCTGACTAACCTAAAACAGTGTTAGAATACAGCTCAACGAAAACAGAAGCTTAACTGTGCTACTAGAATTCATGTGACCTAGAGCAGTTTCACAGACAGTTTACTTCTGGTTTTTATTGGAGGGTATTATTTTTTCAGCATATTCTTAAGAGCATTCCCAAATGTCCTTTCTCAGTTTCCACAGAAACATTGAATTCAAACTGCTCAATCCAAAGAATGTTTGAACTCTGTGTGATGAATACACACATCGCAAAGCAGTTGCTCCGAAATTTCTTTCCAGTTTTCATTGGAAGACATTTCCTTTCTCAGAACAAGCCTCTGGGCACCACTTAATATGTCTTCACAGATTCCTCAAAGACAGAGTTTCCAAACTGGGCAACATAGTGTAAACTTCATCTCTCTGAAATGAATGTGCACATTGGAGAGCAGTTTCTTGGAATGCTTCTTTCTGTGTTTTATTTTGGGATATTTCACTTTTCGCCGTAGTCTTCAGTGTGCTGCAAAATATCATCTTTTCAGTGTTACAGGAACAGTGTTCAAACAATGCCTTATGAGAAAACAGGTATAAGTCCCTGAGTGGAATGCACACATCACAAAGCAGTTTCTCAGAAAGTTTCTCTGCAGCTTTTATCTGAAGAAATCCCGTATTTCCCCACAGGCTGAATGTGATCCTGAATGTCCCTTTGCAAATCCATCCATGACGCCATTTCAAAACTGCATGATAGAAAGAAAGTTTTATCTATGTGAGATGAATAGACATATCTATCACAAAGTAGTTTCAGAGAACGCTTCTTTCCAGTTTTTGCCTGAGGATACTTCCTTTTTCACCATAGCTGTCCATATTCTCCTGAGGATCCCCTGGTACATTTTTCTTTAAACAGGATTCCCGAATCCTCTATTAGAAGAAAGGTATAACTCTGTGAGTGGAATACACACGTCACAAAGTAGCTTGGAAATCTTCTCTCCAGTATCCCTCTGAAGATATTTCGGTTTTCACCATAAGTCTCAAAGCACTCCCGAGTATCCCTTAGCTTACTAACCTAAAACAGTGTTAGATTACCGGTAAACGAAAACAGAAGATTAACTGTGCGAGTGGACTTCACATGACCTAGAGCAGTTTCACAGAAAGTTTCCTTCTGGTTTTTATTGGAGGGTATTTCTTTTTCAGCATATTTTTAAGAGCATTCCAAAATGATCTTTTTCAGGTGCACAGAAACAGTGATTTCAAACTGCTCAATCCGAACAATGATTTAACTCTATGAGATGAATACACACGTCACAAAGTAGTTGCTCTGAAAGCTTCTCTCCCGTTTTTATCAGAAGACGTTTCCTTTCTCACCACAAGCCTCCCGGCACCACTTAATATTCCTTCACAGATTCCGCAAAGACAGAGTTTTCAAACAGAGCTACGTAGTGTAAGCTTTAACCCTCTGAAATGAATGCATACGTCAGGGAGTAGTTTCTTGGAAAGCTTCTTTCTGGATTTTATTTCCGGATATTTCATTTTTCACCACAGTCTTCAAGGCACTGCGAATTATCACTTTTTCAGTTTTACAGGCACAGTGTTCAAACACTGCCTTATGAGAAAAGAGGTATAACTTCCTGAGTGGAAGGCACACATGAAAAAGCAGTTTCTCAGAAAGTTTCTTTCCAGATTTTATCTGAAGATATCTCCTATTTCCCCACAGGCCTGAATGTGCTGCTGAATGTCCCTACACGGATCCGTCTATGACGCCATTTTGAAACTGTGAAATAGAAAGAAAGTTTTATCTATGTGAGATGAATAGACATTTCTATCACAAAGCAGTTTCACAGACAGCTTCTTACCAGTTATTGTCTGTGGTTGTTTCCTTTTTCACCATAGTCGTCCATATATTCCCGAATGTCCCTTGGTAGCTTTTTCTCCAAACGGGATTCCCCAATCCTCTATGAGAAGAAAGGTATAATTCTGTGAATGGAATGCACATGTCACAAAGCAGTACCTCAGAAATCGTCTCTCCAGTATCTATCTGAAGATATTTCTGATTTCACCATAAGCCTCAAAGCGCTCCCGAGTATCCCTTCGCTGACTACTTAAAACAGTTTTAGAGTACTGCTCAATGAAAACAGAAGCTTAACTCTATGAGTGAACTTCACGTGACCTGGGGCAGTTTCACAGAAAATTTCCTTCTGGTTTTTATCGGATGATATTTCTTTTTCAGCATATACTTATGAGCGTTCCCAAAAGTTCTTTCTCACTTAACACAGAAACAGTGATTTCAAACTGCTCAATCCAAAGAATGATTTACCTCTATGAGATGAATAGACACATCAAAGGCAGTTGCTCCGAAAACTTCTCTGTCGTTTTCATTGGAAGACGTTTACTTTCTCACAGCAAGCCTCCGGGCACCACTTAATATCCCTTCACAGATTACTCAAAGACAGTTTCCAAACTGGACAACGTAGTGTCAGCTTTAATTCTCTGAAATGAATGCACACATCAGAGAGCAGTTTCTTGGAACATTTCTTTCTGGATTTTATTCCCGGATATTTCACTTTTCGCCATAGTCTTCAATGCGCTGCAAAATATCCCTTTTTAAGTTTTACAGGAACAGTGTTCAAACACTGCCTTATGAGAAAACAGGTATAACTCCCTGAGTGGAATGCACATATCACAAAGCAGTTTCTTTGAAAGCTTCTCTCCAGTTTTTATCTGAAGATATTTCCTATTTCCACACAAACCCAAATGTGCGCCCAAATGTCCCTTCCCGAATCTGCCCATGACGCAGTTTCAAAACTGTGTAATAGAAAGAAAGTTTTATCTATGTGAGATGAAGAGACATATCTTTCATAAAGCATTTTCAGAGGACACTTCTTTCCAGTTTTTTGTCTGAAGATACTTCCTTTTTCAACATAGCCGTCCGTATACTCCCGAATGTCCCCTGGTAGCGTTTTCTTCAAATGGGATTCCCCAATCCTCTATGAGAAGAAAGGTTTCACTCTGTGAGTGGAATTTACAAGTCACAAAGCAGCTCCTCGGAAATCTCTCCAGTATCTATCTGAAGATATTTCCGTTTTAACCATAAGCTTCAAAGTGCTCCCGACTATCTCTTAGCTGATTAACTTAAAAGAGTGTTAGAATACTGCTCAACGAAAACAGAAGCTTAACTGTGCAAGTGGAATTCACGTGACCTAGAGCAGTTTCACAGAAAGTTTTCTTCTGATTTTTACCAGAGGGTATTTATTTATCAGCATATTCTTAAGAGTGTTCCCAAATGTCCTTTCTCAGGTTCCACAGAAACAGTGATTTCAAGCTGCTCAAACCAAAGAATGATTTAACTCCGTGAGGTGAATACACACGTCACAAAGCAGTTGCTCCAAGGCTTTTCTCCGGTTCTCATCGGAAGACGTTTCCTTTCTCACCACAAGCCTATGGGCGCCTCTAAATATCCCTTCACAGATCCCTTAAAGACAGAATTTCCTAACAGTGCAATGTAGTGTAACCTTTAACTCTCTGAAATGAATGCACACGTCAGAGGGCAGTTTCTTGGAACGTTTCTTTCTGGGTTTTATTTGCGGATATTTCACTTTTCACCATAGTCTTCAATGCGCTGCAAAATATCACTTTTTCAGTGTTAGAGGAACAGTGTTCAAACATTGCTTTATGAGAAAAGTGGTATAACTCCCTGAGTGGAATGCACACATCACAAAGCGGTTTCTCAGAAAGCTTCTCTCCAGTTTTTATTTGAAGATAGCTACTACTTCCCCGCAGGTGTGAAAGTGCTCCGGAAAGTCCCTTCATGAATCCGTCCATGACGCAGTTTCAAAACTGCGTAATTGAAAGAAAGTTTTATCTATGTGAGATGAATATACATATCTATCACAAGACAGTTTCAGAGAACGCTTCTTTCCAGTTTTTGTATGAGGATACTTCCTTTTTCAGCATAGCCATCCGTATTCCCGAAAGTTCCCTGTTAGCGTTTTTTCCAAAAGGCATTCCCCAATCCTCTATGAGAAGAAAGGTTTCACTCTGGGAGTGTAATGAACACGTCAGAAAGCAGCTCCTCCGTCGTCTTCTCTCTAGTATCTATCTGAAGATATTTCCATTTTCACCATAACCCTCAAAGCACTCCCGAGTATCCCTTAGCTGACTAAAATAAAATAGTGTTAGAATATTGCTCAATGAAAACAGAAGCTTAATTGTGCGAGTGGAATTCACGTGACCTAGAGCAGTTTCACAGAAAGTTTCCTTCTGGTTATTATCGGAGGATATTTTTTCTCAGTGTATTTCTAAGAGCATTTCCAAATGTCCTTTCTCAGGTATCACAGAAACAGTGATTTCAAACTACTCAATCCAAAGAACGATTTAACTCTATCAGATGAATAAGCACATCACAAAGCAGTTGCTCCAAAAGGTTCTCTCCAGTTTTCATTGGAAGACGTTTAATTTCTCACCACAAGCCTCTGGGCGCTACTTAATATTCCTTCACAGTTTCCTCAAAGACAGGGTTTCCAACTGAGCAACCTAGTGTAGCTTTAGCCCTCTGAAATAAATGTGCACGTCAGAGAGCAGTTTCTTGGAAAGCTTCTTTCTGGGTTTATTTCCGGATATTTCACTTTTCGTCTTAGTCTTCAATGCACAGCAAAATTTCACTTTTTTAGTTTTACAGGAACAGTGTTCAAACACTGCCTTATGAGAAAAAAGGTATAGCTCCCTGAGTGGAATGCACACATCACAAAGCAGTTTCTCAGAAACCTTCTCTCCAGTATATTTCAGATGACATTTGCTATTCCCCACAGGCCTGAATGTTCCTTCGAATGTCCCTTCGTGAATCCGTTCATGACACAGTTTCACATCTGCATAATAGAAAGAAAGTTTTATCTACGTGAGATGAATAGACATACCTATCACAAAGCAGTTTCACAGAAAGTTTGTTTCCAGTTACTATCTGAAGATACTTCCTTTTTCACTATAGCTGTCCATACACTCCCGAATGTCTTCTAGTAGTTTTTTCTCCAAACGGGATTCCCCAATCCTCTATGAGAAGAAAAGTATATATCTGTGAGTGGAATGCACATGTCACAAAGCAGCTCCTCGGAAATCTTCTCTCCAGTATCTATCTGAAGATATTTCTGTTTTTAACGTAAGCCTGGAAGCGTTCCTCACTATCCCTTAACTGACCAACCTAAAACAGTGTTAGAATAATGCTCAATGAAAACAGAAACCAAACTGTGTGAGTGTAATTCACGTGAACTATGTCAGTTTCACAGAAAGTTTCCTTCTGGTTTTTATCGGAGGGTATTTCTTTTTCAGCATATTCGTAAGAACGTTCCCAAATAACCTTTCTAAAGTTCCACAGAAACAGTGATTTCAAACTGCTCAATCCAAAGAATGATTTAACTCTATGAGATGAATACTCATGTCAGAAACAAGTTGCTTCGAAAGTTTCCCTCCAGTTTTCAGCAGAAGACGTTTCCTTTCTCACCACAAGCCTCCCGGTGCCACTTAATATCCCTTCACAGATTCCTCAAAGACAAAGTTTCAAAACTGGGTAACCTAGTGTAAGCTTTAACTCTCTGAAATGAATGCACTCGACAGAGAGCAATTTCTTTTAATGCTTCTTTCTGGGTTTTATTTCAGGATATTTCACTTTTCGCCATAGTCTTCAAAGCACTGCAAAATATCACTTTTTCAGTTTTACAGGAACAGTGTTCAAACAGTACCTTATGAGAAAAGAGGCATAACTTCCTGTGTGGAATGCACCCATCACACAGCAGTTTCTCAGAAAGCTGCTCTCCAGTTTTTATCTGAACATATTTCCTACTTCCCCACAGGCCTGAATGTGCTCCCGAATGTGCCTTTGCAAATCTGTCTATGACGCAGTTTCAAAACTGCATAATAGAAGGAAAATTTTATCTATGTGAGATGTATAGACATATCTATCACAAAGCAGTTTCACAGAAAGCTGATTTCCAATATTTGTCTGAGGATATTTACATTTTCACCATCGCCATCCATGTACTAATGAATGTCCCCTTGTAGCTTTTTCTGCAAACGGGATTCCCCAATCCTCTGTGAGAAGAAAAGTATAACTCTGTCAGTGGAATGTACATGACACAAAGCGGCTCTTCAGAAATCTCTCCAATATCTATATTTCCGTTTTCACCATAAGCCTCAAAGTGCTCCCGAGTATCCCTTAGCTGACTGACATAAAATATGTTAGAATACCACTCAATGAAAACAGAAGCTTAACTGTGCGAGTGGACTTCACCTGACCTAGAACAGTTGGACAGAAAGTTTCCTTCTGGTTTTTATCAGAGGACATTTCTTTTTCAGCATAATCTTAAGAGCGTTCCCAAATGTCTTTTCTCAGTTTCCATAGAAACAGTGATTTCAAACTGCTCAATAAAAAAAATGAGTTAACTCAGTGAGATAAATATACACATCACAAAGCAGTTGCTCCGAAAGCTTCTCTCCAGTTTTCAACGGAAGACGTTTCCTTTCTCACCACAAGCCTCAGGGCGCCACTTAATATCCCTTCCAGATTCCTCAAAGACAGAGTTTCCAAACTGGCCAATGTAGTGGAAAATTAAATCTCTGAAATGAATGCACACGTCAGAGAGCAGTTTCTTGGAATGCTTCTTTCTGGATTTATCTCAGGATATTTCACTTTTCACTGTAGTCTTCAATGCACTGCAAAATATCACTTTTTCAGTTTTACAGGAACAGAGTTCAAACACTGTCTTATGAGAAAGGAGGTATAACTCCCTGAGTGGAATGCACACATCACAGAGCAGTTTCACGGAAAGTATATGTCCAGTGTTCATCTGGAGATATTACCTACTTCCCCAGAGGCCTGAATGTGCCTCTGAATGTCCCTTCATGAATCCGTCCATGACGCAGTTTCAAATCTGCATAATGAAAGAGTGTTTCATCTATGTGAGATGAATAGACATATCTATCACAAAGCAGTTTTACAGAAAGCGTCTTTGCAGTTTTTTTCTGAGGATACTTCCTTTTTCACCATAGTCGTCCATATACTCTCCCATTTTAATGTTTTCTCCAAACGGGATTCCTCAATCGTCTCTGAGAAGAAAAGTATAATTCTGTGAGTGGAATGCACACGTCACAAAACAGCTCGTCGAAAATCTTCTCTCCAGTATCTATGTGAATATATTTCCGTTTTCATCATAACACTCAAAGTGCTCCCAAGTATCCCTCAGCTGACTAACCTAAAACAGTGTTAGGATACTGCTCAATGAAAACAGAAGCTTAACTGTGCGAGTGGAATTCACGTGACCTAGAGAAGTTTCACAGAAAGTTTCCTTCTGGTTTTCATCACAGGGTTTTTATTTTTCAGCATATTCATAAAAGTGTTTCCAAATGTCCTTTCTCAGGTTCCACAGAAACAGTGATTTCAAACTGCTCAATCCAAAGAATTATTTAACTCTAGGATATAAATACACACATCACAAAGCAGTTGCTGTTAAAACTTCCCTCCAGTTTTCATTGGAAGACATTTCCTTTCTCACCACAAGCCTCTGAGCACTACTTAATATCCATTCGCAGATACCTCAAAGACAGAGTTTCCAAACTGGGCAATGTACTGTAAGCTTTAACTCTCTGAAATGAATGCACATGTCAGAAAGCAGTTTCTTGGAATGCTTCTTTCTGGATTTTTTTCTGGATATTTCACTTTCTGCCATTCTTCAATGCACTGCAAAATATCACTTTTTTTGTTTTACAGGAACAGTGTTCAAACACTGTCTTAGGAGAAAAGAGGTATAACTCCCTGAGTGGAATGCACACATCACAAAGCAGTTTCTCAGAAAGCTTCTCCCCAGTTTTTATCAGGAGAGATTTCCATAATCCCCACAAACCTGAATGTGCTCCCGAATGTCCCTTCGTGAATCCATCCCTGACACAGTTTCAAAACTGCGTAATAGAAAGAAAGTTTTATCTATGGGAGATGAATAGACACATCTATCACAAAGCATTTTGAGAGAATGCTTCTTTTCAGTTTTTGTCTGAGGATACTTTCTTTTTCACCATAGCCATCCATATACTCCTGAATGCCCCTGGTAGCATTTACTCCAAAAGGGATTCCCGAATCCCCTCTGAGAAGAAAGGTGTAACTCTGTCAGTGTAATGTACACGTCATAAAGCAGCTCTTCGGAAATCTTCTCTCCAGTATCCATCTAAAGGTATCTCCGTTTTCACCGTAAGCCTCAAAGGTCTCCCCAGTATCCCTTAGCTGACTACCCTAAAATAGTGTTAGAATACTGGTAAATGAAAACAGAAGCTTAAATGTGCAAGTGGACTTCACATGACCTAGAATAGTTTCACAGAAAGTTTCCTTCTGCTTTTTATCAGAGGGTATTACTTTTTCAGCATATTCTTAAGAGCGTTCCCAAATGTCCTTTCTCAGGTTCCACAGAAACACTGATTTCAAACTGCTCAATCCAAAGAATGATTTAACTATATGAGATGAATGCACACATCACAAAGCAGTTGCTCCAAAATCTTCTCCCCAGTTGTCCTCAGAACACGTTTCCTTTCACCGGAAGCCTCTGGGCGCCACTTAATATCCCTTCACATATTCCTCAAAGACAAAGTTTCCAAACTGGGCAACATAGTGTAAGCTTTAACTCTTTGAAATGAATGCACACCTCAGACAGCAGTTTCTTAGAATGCTTCTTTCTGGGTTTTATTTCAGGATATTGCACTTTGCGTCATAGTCTTCAATGCACTGCAAAATATCACTTTTTCAGTTTTACAGGAACAATGTCTGAGCACTGCCTTATGGGAAAAGAGGTATAACTCCCTGAGTGGAATGCACACATCACAAAGCAGTTTCTGTGAAAGCTTCTCTTCAGTTTGTATCTGAAGATATCTCCTATTTCCCCACAGGCCTGAATGTGCTACTGAATGTCCCTTCGTGAATCCGTCCATGACGAAGTTTCAAAACTGCGTAATAGAAAGAAAGACTTTTCCCTGTGAGATGAATAGACATATCTATCACAATATAGTTTCACAGAAGTCTTCTTTCCAGTTTTTGTCTGAGGATATTTCCTTTTTCATCATAGCTGTCCATATACTCATGAATGTCCCCTGGTAGCTACTTCTCCAATGGGATTCCCCAATCATCTATGAGAAGACAAGTACATGTCTGTGATTGGAATGCACAAGTCACAAAGCAGATCCTCAGAAGTCTTCTCTCCAGTATCTATCTGACGATATTTCCGTTTTCACCCTAAGCCTCAAAGTGCTCCTGAGTATCCCTTAGCTGACTAACCTAAAACAGTGTTAGAATACTGCTCAATGAAAACAAAAGCTTAACTGTGCAATTGGAATTCACGTGACCGAGAGTAGTTTCAAGAAAGTTTCTTTCTGGTTATTATTGGAGGGTATTACTTTTTCAGCATATTCTTAAGAGCGTTCCCAAATGTCCTTTCTCAGGTTTCAGAGAAACAGTGATTTCAAACTGCTTATCCAAAGAATGATTTAAATCTATGAGATGAATACACACATCACATAGTAGTTGCTCTGAAAGCTTTTCTCTAGTTTTCACCAGAAGATGTT
Organism: Macaca thibetana thibetana; assembly: GCF_024542745.1. Lineage (NCBI taxonomy): Eukaryota > Metazoa > Chordata > Mammalia > Primates > Cercopithecidae > Macaca > Macaca thibetana. The sequence continues at coordinate 16,455,996 of NC_065592.1, forward strand.
TCCTTTCTCACCACAAGCCTCTGGGCGCCACTTCTTATCCCTTCACAGATTACCCAAAGACAGAGTTTCCAAAATGGGCAACGTAGTGTAAGCTTTAACTCTCTGAAATGAATTTATTCATCAGAGAGCAGTTTCTTGGAAAGCTTCTTTCTGGGTTTTATCATCATATATAGTACTTCTCGCCATAGTATTCCATGCGGTGCAAAATATCACATTTTCAGTTTTACAGGAACAGTGTTCAAACACTGTCTTTTGAGAAAACCGGTATAATACCTTGAGTGAAATGCACATATCACAGAGCAGTTTCTCAGAAAGCTTCTCTCCAGTTTTTATCTGAAGATATCTCCTATTTCCCCTCAGGCCTGAATGTGCTCCCGAATGTCGCTTCGTGAATCTGTCCATGACGCAGTTTCAAAACTGTGTAATAGAAAGAATGTTTTATCTATGTGAATTGAATAGACATATGTATCACAAAGCAGTTTCACAGAAAACTTCTTACCAGTTTTTGTCTGAGGATGCCTCCTTTTTCACCATATCTGTCCACATACTCCCGAATGTCCCCTGGTAGCGTTTTCTCCAAATGGGATTCCCCAATCCTCTATGAGAAGAAAGGTATAACTCCATGAGTGAAATGCACACTTCACGAAGCAGGTCCTCGGAAATTTTCTCCCCAGTATCTATATGAAGATATTTCCGTTTTCATGGTAATCCTGAGAGGCTCCCTTGTATCCCTTAGCTGACTAACCAAAAGCAGTGTTACAATACTGCTCAATGTAAACAGAAGCTTAACTGTGCGAGTGGACTTCACATGACCTAGAGCAGTTTCACAGAAAGTTTCCTTCTGGTTTTTAACGGAGGGTATTTCTTTTTTGGCATATTCTTAAGGGCGTTCACAAATATCCTTTCTCAGGATCCACAGAAACAGTGATTTCAAACTGCTCAATACAAAGAATGATTTAACTCTATGAGATGGATACACCCATCGCAAACCAGATTCTCCGAAAGCTTCTCTCCAGTTTTTATTGGAAGACGTTTCCTTTCTCACTGCAATCATCCGGGTGCCACTTAATATCCCTTCACAGATTACTCAGAGACAGAGTTTCCAAACTGGGTAACGTAGTGTCAACTTTAACACTCTGCCATTAATGCACACAGCAGAGAGCAGTTTCTTGGAATGCTTCTTTCTGGGTTTTATTTCTGAATATTTCACTTTTCGCCATTCTTCAAAGCACAGCAAAATATCACTTTTTTCGTTTTACAGGAACAGTGTTCAAACACTGTCTTTTGAGAAAAGAGATATAACTCCCTGAGTGGAATGCACATATCACAAAACAGTTTCTCAGAATGCTTCTCTACAGTTTTTATCTAAAAATATATATTATTTTCCCATTGGCCTGAATGTGCTCCCAAACGTCCCTTCGTGAATTCATCCATGACGCAGTTTGAAAACTATGTAATAGAAAGAAAGTTTTATCTATGTGAGATGAATAGACATATCTATCACAAAGAATTTTCACAGAAATCTTCTTTCCAGTTTTTGTCTGAGAATACTTCTTTTTTCACCATAGCCATCCATCTACTCCTGAATGTCCCATGGTAGCATTGTCTCCAAATGGGATTCCCCAATCCTCTATGAGAAGAAAAGTATAACTCTGTGAGTGCATGCACACATCACAAAGCAGCTCCTCGGAAATCTTCTCTCCAGTGTCTATCTGAAGATATTTCTGTTTTCACCATAAGTCTCAAAGCACTCCCGAGTATCCCTTAGCTGTCTAATGTAAAACATGTTAGAATACTGCTAAATGAAAACAGAAACTTAACTATGCGAGTGGACTTCATGTGACCTAGAGCAGTTTCACAGAAAGTTTCCTTCTGGTTTTTATCAGAGGGTATGTCTTTTTCTGCATATTCTTAAGAGTGTTCCCAAATGTCCTTTATCAGGTTCCATAGAAACAGTGATTTCAAACTGCTCAATCCAAAGAATGATTTAACTCCGTGAGGTGAATACACACATCACAAAGCAGTTGCTCCGAAAGCTTCTCTCCGGTTTTTATCTGAAGATATCTCCTTTTTCCCCACAGGCCTGAATGTGCTCCCGAATGTCCCTTCGTGAATCTGTCAATGACACTGTTTCAAAACTGCATAATAGAAAGATCATTTTATCTATGTGAGATGAAAAGACATATTGATCACAAAGCAGTTTCAGAGAACGCTTCTTTCCAGTTTTTGTCTGAGGATACTTCCTTTTAAACCATAGCCATCCATATGCTCCCAAATGTCCCCTAATAGCAATTTCTCCAATGTTATTCCCCAATCCTGATTGAAGAAGAAAGGTTTAACTCTGAGAGTGGAATGCAGGTCACAAAGCAGCTCCTGGAAATTCTCTCCTGTATCTATCTGAAGATATTTCTGTTTTCATTGTAAGCCACAAAGTGTTCCCGAGTATCCCTTAGCTGACTAACCTAAAGCATCGTTAGAATACTGCTCAAAGACAACAGAAGCTTAACTGTGCGAGTGGAATTCACGTGACCTAGAACAGTTTCAAAGAAAGATTCCTTCTGGTTTTTATTGGAGGGTATTACTTTTTCAGCATATTCTTAAGAGTGTTCCCAAATGTCCTTTCTCAGGTTCCACAGAAACAGTGATTTCAAACTGCTCAATCCAAAGAACGATTTAACTCTATGAGATGAATACACACATCACAAATCAGTTGCCCAGAAAGCTTCTCTCCAGTTTTCATTAGAAGACATTTCCTTTCTCACCAGAAGCCTCTGGGCGCCACTTAATATCCCTTCACAGACTCCTCAAGGACAGAGTTTCCAAACGGGGCAATGTAGTGTAAGCTTTAATTCTCGGAAATGAATGCACACATCAGAGAGCAGTTTCTTGGAACGTTTCTTTCTGGGTTTTATTTCAGGATATTTCACTTTTCGCCAAAGTCTTCAATGGGCTGCAAAATGTCACTTTTTCAGTTTTACAGGAACAGTGTTCAAGCACTGCCTTATGAGAAAAGAGGTTTAACACCCTGAATGGAATGCACAGATCACGAAGCAGTTTATCAGAAAGCATCTCATCAGTTTTTATCTGAAGATATTTCCGTTTTCACCATAATCCTCAAAGCTCTCCCGAGTATCCCTCACCTGACTAACCTGAAACAGTGTTGGGATACTGCTCAATGAAAACAGAAGCTTAACTGTGCGAGTGGACTTCAAGTTACCTATACCAATTGCACAGAAAGTTTCCTTCTACTTTTTGCCGCAGGGTATTTCTTTTTCAGCATAATCCTAAGAGCATTCCCAGATGTCCTTTCTCATGTTCCACAGAAACATGAGATTTCAAAGTACTCTATCCAAAGAATGATTTATTGCTATGAGATGAATACACACAACTCAAAGCAGTTGCTCTGAAAGCTTCTCTCTAGCTTTTATCATAAGACGTTTCCTTTGTCACCACAAGCCTCCGGGCGCCACTTAATATCCCTTCACAGATTCCTCAAACACAGTTTCCAAACAGGGCAACGTAGTGTAAGCTTTAACTCTCTGAGATGAATGCACTCACCAGAGAGCAGTTTCTTGGGACGCTTCTTTCTGGGTTTTGTTTCAGGATATTTCACTTTTCACCAAAGTCTTCAATGGGCTGCAAAATATCACTTTTTCAGTTTTACAGGAACAGTGTTCAAACACTGCCTTATGAGAAAAGAGGTATAACTCCCTGAGTGGAATGTACACATTACAAAGCAGTTTCTCAGAAAGTTTCTCTCCAATTTTTATCTGAATACATCTCCTGTTTCTCCCCGGGATGAATGTGATCCCGAAGGTCGCTTCGCGAATCCATCCATGATACTGTTTTGAAACAGCATAATAGAAAGAAAGTTTTATCTATGTGAGATGAATAGACATATCTATCACAAAAGCAGTTTCACAGAAAGCTTCTTTCCAGTTTTTGTCTGAGGATATTTCCTTTTTCACCATAGCCATGCATATACTCCCGAATGTGCCCTGGTAGCTTTTTCTCCAAACGGGTTTCCCCAATCCTCTAAGAAGAAAAGTATAACTCTGTGAGTGGAATACAGATGTCAAAAAGGAGCTCCTCAGACATCTTCTCTCCAGTGTCTATCAGAAGATATTTCCGTTTTCACCGTAAGCCTAAAAGCGCTCCCAGGTATCCCTTAGCTTACTAACCTAAAACAATGTTAGGATACTGCTCAATGAAAACAGAAGCTTAATTTTGCGAGTGGAATTCACTTGACCTAGAGCAATTTCATAGAAAGTTTCCTTCTGGTTATTATCGCAGGATTTTTATTTTTCAGCATGTTCTTAAGAGCGTTCCAAAATGTCCTTTCTCAGGTTCCACAGAAACAGTGATTTCAAACTGCTCAATCCAAACAATAATTTAACTCTATGAGATGAATGCACACATCACAAAGCAGTTGCTGTGAAAGCTTCTATCCAGTTTTCATTGGAAGACGTTTCCTTTCTCACCACAAGCCTCCGGTCTCTACTTAATATCCCTTCACAGATACTTCAAAGACAGAGTTTCCGAACTGGGCAACGTAATATAAGCTTTAATTCTCTGAAATGAATGCACACGTCAGAGAGCAGTTTCTTGGAACACTTCTTTCCGGGTTTTATTTCAGGATATTTCACTTTTCACCATAGTTTTCGATGTGCTGCAAAATATCACTTTTTCAGTTCTACAGGAACTGTGTTCAAACACTGCCTGTGAGAAAAGAGGTATAACTCCCTGAGTGGAAAGCACACATCACAAAGCAGTTTCTCAGAAAGCTTCTCTCCAGTTTTTATCTGAAGATATCTCCTATTTCCCCACAGGCCTGAATGTGCTCCCGAACGTCCCTTTGCAAATCTGACCATGACGCAGTTTCAAAACTGTGTAATAGAAAGAAAGTTTTATCTATGTGAGATGAATAGACATATCTAGAACAAAGCAGTTTCAGAGAATGCTTCTTTTCAGTTTTTCTCTGAGGACACTTCCTTTTTCATGATAGCCATCCATATACCCCCGAATGTGCCCTGGTATCTTTTTTCCAAAAAAGATTTCCCAATTTTCTATGAGAAGAAAGGTTTAACTCTGTCAGTGGAATGCACACGTCACAAAGCAGCTCCTCGGAAATCTTCTCTCCAATATCTATCTGAAGATATTTCCATTTTCACCGCAAGCCTCAAAGCACTCCCGAGTATCCCTTAGCTGACTACAGCTAAAACAGTGTTAGAATACTGCTCAATGAAAACAGAAGCTTAACAGTCTGAGTGGAATTCACGTGAGGTAGAGCAGTTTCACAGAAAGTTTTCTTCTGGTTTTTATCAGAGAGTATTACATTTTCAGCACAATCTTAAGAGCGTTTCCAAAAGTCCTTTCTCAGATTCCACAGAAACACTGATTTTAAACTGCTCAATCCAAAGAATGATTTAACTCTGACATGAATACACACATCATAAGCAGTTGCTCCAAAAGCTTCTCTCCAGTTTCCATTGGAATACATTTCCTTTCTCACCACAAGCCTGTGGGCGCCACTTAATATCCCTTCACAGATTCCTCAAGGACAGAGTTTCCAAACAAGGCAACGTAGTGTAATCTTTAGATCTCTGAAATGAATGCACACGTCAGAGAGCAGTTTCTTGGGACGCTTCCTTCTGGTTTTTACACCTGAGTATTCCACTTTTCGCCATAGTCTTCAATGCGCTGCAAATTATCAGTTTTTCAGTTTTACAGGAGCAGTGTTCAGACACTGCCTTATGAGAAAACAGGTATAACTCCCTGAGTGGAGTGCACACATCACAAAACAGTTTCTCAGAAAGCTTCTCTCCAGTTTTTATCTGAAGATATCTCCTTTTTCTCCACAGGCCTGAATGTGTTCCCAAATGTCCCTTTGTGAATCTGTCCATGACGCAGTTCAAAAGCTGCGTAATAGAAAGAGAATTTATCTTTGTGAGATGAATGGACATACATATCACAAAGCAGTTTCACAGAAATTTTCTTTCCAATTTTTGTCTGAGGATATTTCCTTTTTCACCATAGTGGTCCATATACTCCCAAATGTGCACTGGTAGCATTTTCTGCAAATGGGATTCCCCAATCCTCTATGAAAGAAAAGCATAACCCTGTGAGTGGAGTGCACACTTCACAAAGCAGTTCCTTGGAAATCTCTCCAGTATCCATCTGAATGTAAATCCGTTTTCACCATAAGCCTCAAAGAGCTCCCGAGTATCCCTTAGCTGACTCACCTAAAACAGTGTCAGAATACTGCTCAATTAAAACAGAAGCTTAATTTTGTGAGTGGAATTCACGTGACCTAGAGCAGTTTCACAGAAAGTTTCCTTCTGGTTTTTATCGGAGCTTGTTCCTTTTTCAACATATTCTTAAGAGCGTTCCCTAATATACTTTCTCAGGTTCCACAGAAACAGTGATTTCAAACTGCTCAATCCAAAGAATGATTTAACTCTATGAGATGAATACACACATAAAAAAGCAGTTACTCCAAAAGCTTCTCTCCAATTTTCATCGGAAGACGTTTCCTTTCTCACCACAATCCTCCGGGCACCACTTAATATCCCTTCACAGGTTCCTCAAAGACAGAGTTTTCAAACTGGACAACGTAGTGTAAGCTTTAACACTCTGAAATGAATGCACACGTCAGAGAGCAGTTTCTTGGAATGCTACTTTCTGCATTTTATTTCAGGATATTTCACTTTTTGCCATAGTCTTCAATGCACTGAAAACTACCACTTTTTCAATTTTACAGGAACAGTGTTTAAACACTGTCTTATGAGAAAAGAAGTATAACTCCCTGAGTGAAATGCACACATCACAGAGCAGTTTCACAGAAAGTATCTCTCCACTTTTTATCTGGAGATATTTCCGATTTCCCCACTGGCCTGAATGTGCCTCCAAATGTCCCTTCCTGAATCCATCCATGACACAGTTTCAAATGTGCATAATGAAAGAAAGTTTCATCTATGTGAGATGAATAGACATATCTATCACAAAGCAGTTTTACTGAAAGCTTCTTACAGTTTTTAGTCTGAGGATACTTCCTTTTTCACCATAGCCATCCACATACTCTCGAATGTCCCCTGGTAGCATTTTCTCCAAGCAGGATTATCCAATCCTCTCTGAGAAGGAAAAGTATAACTCTGTGAGTGCAATGCACACGTCACAAAGCAGCTCCTCAGAAATCTTCTCTCCAGTAACTATCTGAAGATATTTCCGTTTTCACTGTAAGCCTCAAAGCGCTTCTGAGTATCCCTTAGTTGAGTAACCTGAAACAGTGTTAGAATACTGCTCAATGAAAACAGAACCTTAGGAGTGCGAGTGGACTTCACGTGCCCTAGAGCAGTTTCACAGAACGTTTCCTTCTGGTTTTTATCACAGGGTATTACTTTTTCAGCATATTCTTCAGAGCGTTCCCAAATGTCCTTTCTCCGGTTCCAGAGAAACAGTGATTTCAAATTTCTCAATTAAAAGAATGATTTAACTCTATGAGATAAATACACACAACACAAAGCAGATGCTCCGAAAGCTTCTCTTCAGTTTTCATCGGAAGACGTTTCCTTACTCAACAGAGGCCTCCGGGTGCCACTTAATATTCCTTCACAGTTTCCTCAAAGACAGAGTTTCCAAACGGGGCAATGTAGTAGAAGCTTCAACTCTCTGAAATGAATGCAGATGTCAGAGAGCAGTTTCTTGGAACGCTTCTTTCTGCATTTTATTTCCGGATATTTCACTTTTCACAATAGTCTGCAAGGTGCTGCAAATTATCACTTTTTCAGTTTTACAGGAATATTGTTCAAACAGTGCCTTATGAGAGAAGAAGTATAATTCCCTGAGTGGAATGCACACATCACAAAGCAGTATCTCAGAAAGCTTCTCTCCAGTTTTTATCTGAAGATATCTCCTATTTCCCCACAGGACTGAATGTGCCCCAAATGTCCCTTCATGAATCCGTCCATGACGCAGTTTCAAAAATGTGTAATAGAAAGAAAGTTTTATCTATGTGAGATGAATAGATACATCTTTCACAAAGCAGTTCCACAGAAAGCTTCTTTCCAATTTCTGTCTGAGGATACTTCCTTTTCACCATCGCCATGCATATACTCTTGAATGTCCCCTTGTAGCATTTTCTCCAAACAGGATTCCCCAATCCTCTATGAGAAGAAAGTATAACTCTGTGAGTGGAATTCACACTTCACAAAGCAGCTCCTCGGAAATCTTCTCTCAAGTATCTACCTGAAGATATTTCTGTTTTCACCGTAAGCCTCAAAGCGCTCCCGAGTATCCCGTAGCTGACTAACCTAAAACAGTATTAGAATACTGCTCAATGAAAACTGTAGCTTAAATGTAAGAGTGGAATTCACGTGTCTTAGGGCAGTTTCACAGAAAGTTTCCTTCTGGTTTCTATAGGAGGGTGTTACTTTGTCAGCATATTCTTAAGAGCGTTCCCAAATGTCCTTTCTCAGGTTCCACAGAAACAGTGATTTCAAACTGCTCAATCCAAAGAAGGACTTAACTCATGAGATGAATACACACATCACAAAGCAGTTGCTCCAAAAGCTTCTCTCCAGTTTTCATTGGAAGACGTTTCCTTTGTCAGAACAAGCCTCCGGGCGCCACTTAATATCCCTTCACAGATTCCTCAAAGACAGAGTTTCCAAACTGGGCAACGTAGTGTCAGGTTTAACTTTCTGAAATAAATGCACACATCAGAGAGTCGTTTCTTGGAAAGCTTCTTTCTGGGTTTTATTTCCGGATGATTAACTTTTTGCCATAACCAATGAGCTGCAAAATATCACCTTTTCGGTATTACAGGAGCAGTGTTCAAACACTGCCTTATGAAAAAAGAGGTATAAATCACTGAGTGGAATACACAAATCACAAAGCAGTTTCTCAGAAAGCTTCTCTCTAGTATTTATCAGAAGATATTTAATATTTCCGCACAGGTCTGAATGTACCTCCGAATGGCAATTCGCTACTCCGTCCATGACGCACTTTCAAAGCTGCGTAATAGAAAGAACGTTATTTCTATGTGAGATGAATAGACATGTCTATCACAGAGCCGTTTCAGAGAACGCTTCATTCCAGTTTCTGTCTGAGGATACTTCCTTATTCACTATAGCCATCCATGTATTCCCGAATGTCCCATTGTAGTGTTTTCTCCAAACGGGATTCCCCAATCGTCTATGCAAGAAAAGTATAACCCTGTGAGTGAAATGCACATTTCACAAAGCAGTTCCTCGGAAATATTCTCTACAGTAGCTATCTGAAGATATTTGTGTTTTCACCGTAAGCCTCAAAGCGCTCCTGAGTATCCCTTAGCTGACTAACCTAAAACAGTGTTAGAATACTGCTCAATGAAAAGAGAAGCTTAACTGGGTGAGTGGAATTCACGTGAGGTAGAGAAGTTTCACAGAAAGTTTCCTTCTGGTTTTTATTGGAGGGTATTTCTTTTTCAGCATAGTTTTTTAAAATTTATTTATTATTATTATACTTTAAGTTGTAGGGTACATGTGCATAACGTGCAGGTTTGTTACATATGTATACTTGTGCCATGTTGGTGTGCTGCACCAATCAACTCGTCATTTACATCAGGTATAACTCCCAATGCAATCCCTCCCCCCCCCCCCCCCCTCCCCATGATAGGCCCCTGTGTGTGATGTTCCCCTTCCTGAGTCCAAGTGATCTCATTGTTCAGTTCCCACCAATGAGTGAAAACATGCGGTGTTTGGTTTTCTGTTCTTGTGATAGTTTGCTAAGAATGATGGTTTCCAGCTGCATCCATGTCCCTACAAAGGACACAAACTCATCCTTTTTGATGGCTGCATAGTATTCCATGGTGTATATGTGCCACATTTTCTTAATCCAGTCTGTCACTGATGGACATTTGGGTTGATTCCAAGTCTTTGCTATTGTGAATAGTGCCGCAATAAACATACGTGTGCATGTGTCTTTATAGCAGCATAATTTATAATCCTTTGGGTATATACCCAGTAATGGGATGGCTGAGTCATATGGTACATCTAGTTCTAGATCCTTGAGGAATCGCCATACTGTTTTCCATAATGGTTGAACTAGTTTACAATCCCACCAACAGTGTAAAAGTGTTCCTATTTCTCCACATCCTCTCCAGCACCTGTTGTTTCCTGACTTTTTAATGATCGCCATTCTAGCCAGTGATGATGAGCATTTTTTCATGTGTCTGTTGGCTGTATGAATGTCTTCTTTTGAGAAATGTCTGTTCATATCCTTTGCCCACTTTTTGATGGGGTTGTTTGTGTTTTTCTTGTAAATTTGTTTGAGTTCTTTGTAGGTTCTAGATATTAGCCCTTGGTCAGATGAGTAGATTGCAAAAATTTTCTCCCATTCTGTAGGTTGCCTGTTCACTCTGATGGTAGTTTCTTTTGCTGTGCAGAAGCTCTTTAGTTTAATGAGATCCCATTCGTCAATTTTGGCTTTTGCTGCTGTTGCTTTTGGTGTTTTAGATATGAAGTCTTTGCTCATGCCTATGTCCTGAATGGTACTACCTAGGTTTTCCTCTAGGATTTTTATGGTATTAGGTCTAACATTTAAGTCTCTAATCCATCTTGAATTAATTTTCGTATAAGGAGTAAGGAAAGGATCCAGTTTCAGCTTTCTACTTATGGCTAGCCAATTTTCCCAGAACCATTTATTAAATAGGGAATCCTTTCCCCATTTCTTGTTTCTCTCAGGTTTGTCAAAGATCAGATGGCTGTAGATGTGTGGTATTATTTCTGAGGACTCTGTTCTTTTCCATTGGTCTATATCTCTGTTTTGGTACCAGTACCATGCTGTTTTGGTGACTGTAGCCTTGTAGTATAGTTTGAAGTCAGGTAGCGTGATGCCTCCAGCTTTGTTCTTTTGACTTAGGATTGTCTTGGAGATGCGGGCTCTTTTTTGGTTCCATATGAACTTTAAAGCAGTTTTTTCCAATTCTGTGAAGAAACTCATTGGTAGCTTGATGGGGATGGCATTGAATCTATAAATTACCTTGGGCAGTATGGCCATTTTCACGATATTGATTCTTCCTATCCATGAGCATGGTATGTTCTTCCATTTGTTTGTGTCCTCTTTGATTTCACTGAGCAGTGGTTTGTAGTTCTCCTTGAAGAGGTCCTTTACATCCCTTGTCAGTTGGATTCCTAGGTATTTGATTCTCTTTGAAGCAATTGTGAATGGAAGTTCATTCCTGATTTGGCTCTCTGTTTGTCTGTTACTGATGTATAAGAATGCTTGTGATTTTTGCACATTAATTTTGTATCCTGAGACTTTGCTGAAGTTGCTTATCAGCTTAAGGAGATTTTGGGCTGAGACAATGGGGTTTTCTAAATATACAATCATGTCATCTGCAAACAGGGACAGTTTGACTTCTTCTTTTCCTAACTGAATACCCTTGATTTCTTTCTCTTGCCTAATTGCCCTAGCCAGAACTTCCAACACTATGTTGAATAGGAGTGGTGAGAGAGGGCATCCCTGTCTTGTGCCAGTTTTCAAAGGGAATTTTTCCAGTTTTTGCCCATTCAGTATGATATTGGCTGTGGGTTTGTCAAAAATAGCTCTTATTATTTTGAGGTACGTTCCATCAATACCGAGTTTATTGAGCGTTTTTAGCATGCAGGGCTGTTGAATTTTGTCAAAAGCCTTTTCTGCATCTATTGAGATAATCATGTGGTTCTTGTCTTTGGTTCTGTTTATATGCTGGATTATGTTTATTGATTTGCGAATGTTGAACCAGCCTTGCATCCCAGGGATGAAGCCCACTTGATCATGGTGGATAAGCTTTTTGATGTGTTGCTGAATCCGGTTTGCCAGTATTTTATTGAGGATTTTTGCATCGATGTTCATCAGGGATATTGGTCTAAAATTCTCTTTTTTTGTTGTGTCTCTGCCAGGCTTTGGTATCAGGATGATGTTGGCCTCATAAAATGAGTTAGGGAGGATTCCCTCTTTTTCTATTGATTGGAATAGTTTCAGAAGCAATGGCACCAACTCCTCCTTGTACCTCTGGTAGAATTCAGCTGTGAATCCATCTGGTCCTGGACTTTTTTTGGTAGGTAGGCTATTAATTATTGCCTCAATTTCAGAGCCTACTAGTGGTCTCTTCAGAGATTCAACTTCTTCCTGGTTTGGTCTTGGGAGAGTGTAAGTGTCCAGGAAATTATCCATTTCTTCTAGATTTTCCAGTTTATTCACGTAGAGGTGTTTATAGTATTCTCTGATGGTAGTTTGTATTTCTGTGGGGTCGGTGGTGATATCCCCTTTATCATTTTTAATTGCGTTGATTTGATTCTTCTCTCTTTTCTTCTTTATTAGTCTTGCTAGTGGTCTGTCAATTTTGTTGATCTTTTCAAAAAACCACCTCCTGGATTCATTGATTTTTTGGAGAGTTTTTTGTGTCTCTATCTCCTTCAGTTCTGCTCTGATCTTAGTTATTTCTTGCCTTCTGAGAGCTTTTGAATGTGTTTGCTCTTGCTTCTCTAGTTCTTTTAATTGCGATGTTAGAGTGTCAATTTTAGATCTTTCCTGCTTTCTCTTGTGGGCATTTAGTGCTATAAATTTCCCTCTACACGCCGCTTTAAATGTGTCCCAGAGATTCTGGTATGTTGTATCTTTGTTCTCATTGGTTTCAAAGAACATCTTTATTTCTGCCTTCATTTCGTTATGTACCCAGTAGTCACTCAGGAGCAGGTTGTTCAGTTTCCATGTAGTTGAGCGGTTTTGATTGAGTATCTTAGTCCTGAGTTCTAGTTTGATTGCACTGTGGTCTGAGAGACACTTTGTTATAGTTTCTGTTCTTGTACATTTGCTGAGGAGCGATTTACTTCCAATTACGTGGTCGATTTTGGAGTAAGTATGATGTGGTGCTGAGAAGAATGTATATTCTGTTGATTTGGGGTGGAGAGTTCTACAGATGTCGATTAGGTCTGCTTGCTGCAGAGATGAGTTCAATTCCTGGATATCCTTGTTAACTTTCTGTCTCGTTGATCTGTCTAATGTTGACAGTGGGGTGTTGAAATCTCCCATTATTATTATATGGGAGTCTAAGTCTCTTTGTAAGTCTCTAAGGACTTGCTTTATGAATCTGGGTGCTACTGTATTGGGTGCATATATATTTAGGATAGTTAGCTCTTCCTGTTGAATTGATCCCTTTACCATTATGTAATGGCCTTCTTTGTCTCTTTTGATCTTTGATGGTTTAAAGTCTGTTTTATTGGAGACTAGGATTACAACCCCTACTTTTTTTTGTTCTCCATTTGCTTGGTAAATCTCCCTCCATCCCTTTATTTTGAGCCTATGTATGTCTCTGCGTGTGAGATGGGTCTCCTGTATACAGCAGACAGATGGGTCTTGACTCTTTATCCAGTTTACCAGTCTGTGCCTTTTAATTGGAGCATTTAGTCCATTTACATTTAAGGTTAATATTGTTATGTGTGAACTTGATCCTGTCATTATGATATTAACTGGTTATTTTGCTCGTTAGTTGATGCAGTTTCTTCCTAGCCTGGATCGTCTTTACATTTTGGCATGTTTTTGCAATGGCTGGTACCGGTTGTTCCTGTCCATGTTTAGTGCTTCCTTCAGGGTCTCTTGTAAGGCAGGCCTAGTGGTGACAAAATCTCTAAGCATTTGCTTATCTGTAAAGGATTTTATTTCTCCTTCACTTAAAAAACTTAGTTTGGCTAGATATGAGATTCTGGGTTGAAAATTCTTTTCTTGAAGAATGTTGAATATTGGCCTCCACTCTCTTCTGGCTTGTAGAGTTTCTGCTTAGAGATCTGCTGTTAGTCTGATGGCTTCCCTTTGTGGGTAACCCGACCTTTCTCTCTGGCTGCCCTTAAGATTTTTTCCTTCATTTCAACTTTGGTGAATCTGGCATTTATGTGTCTTGGGGTTGCTCTTCTCGAGGAGTATCTTTGTGGCGTTCTCTGTATTTCCTGGATTTGAATGTTGGCCTGCCCTACTAGGTTGGGGAAGTTCTCCTGGATGATATCCTGAAGAGTGTTTTCCAACTTGGTTCCATTTTCCCCCTCACTTTCAGGCACCCCAGTCAGAAGTAGATTTGCTCTTTTTACATAATGCCATACTTCTTTCAGGCTTTGTTCTTTTCTTTTCCTTCTTTTTTCTTTGTGTTTCTCTTTTTGCTTCATTTCATTCATTTGATCCTCAATCGCTGATACTCTTTCTACCAGTTGATTGATCGGTTACTGAAGCTTGTGCATTTGTCACGTATTTCTCGTGTCACGGTTTTCATCCCTGTCATTTCGTTTATGACCTTCTCTGCATTAATTACTCTAAATATGAATTCTTGTACTCTTTTTTCAAGATTTTTAGTTTCTTTGCGCTGGGTACGTAATTCCTCCTTTAGCTCTGAGAAGTTTGATGGACTGAAGCCTTCTTCTCTCATCTCGTCAAAGTCATTCTCCGTCCAGCTTTGATCCATTGCTGGCGATGAGCTGTGCTCCTTTGCAGGGGGAGATGCGCTCTTATTTTTTGAATTTTCATCTTTTCTGCCCTGCTTTTTCCCCATCTTTGTGGTTTTATCTGCCTCTGGACTTTGATGATGGTGACGTACTGATGGGGTTTTGGTGTCGGTGTCCTTCCTGTTTGATAGTTTTCCTTCTAACAGTCAGGACCCTCAGCTGTAGGTCTGTTGGAGATTGCTTGAGGTCCACTCCAGACCCTGTTTGCCTGGGTATCAGCAGCAGAGGCTGCAGAAGGTAGAATATTGCTGAACAGCGAGTGTACCTGTCTGATTCTTACTTTGGAACCTTCCACTCAGGAGTGCACTGCACCCTGTGAGGTTTGGGGTGTCAGACTGCCCCTAGTGTGGGATGTCTCCTAATTAGGCTACTCAGGGGTCAGGGACCCACTTGAGCCGGCAGTCTGTCCCTTCTCAGATCTCACCCTCCGTGTTGGGAGATCCACTGCTCTCTTCAAAGCTGTTAGACAGAGTCGTTTGCATCTGCTGAGGTTTCTGCTGCTTTTTTTGTTGTTGTTATTTAGCTGTGCCCTGTCCCCAGAGGTGGAATCTTCAGAGACAGGCAAGTTTCCTTGAGCTGCTGTGAGCTCCACCCAGTTCGAGCTTCCCAGTGGCTTTGTTTTCCTACTTAAGCCTCAGCAATGGCAAGAGCCCCTCCTCTAGCCTCGCTGCTGCCTTGTGGTTAGATCACAGACTGCTGTGCTAGCAATGATGGAGGCTCCGTGGGTGTGGGACCCTCCCAGCCAGGTGTGGGATATAATCTCTTGGTGTGTCCATTTACTTAATGAGCAGTATTGGGGTGGGAGATACTCGATTTTCCAGGTGTTGTGTGTCTCAGTTCCCCTGGCTAGGAAAAGGGATTCCCTTCCCCCTTGCACTTCCCAGGTGAGGCGATGCCTCACCCTGCTTCAGCTCTCGCTGGTCGGGCTGCAGCAGCTGACCAGCAGTGATTTTTGGGCACTCCTTAGTGAGATAATCCCAGTACCGCAGTTGAAAATGCAGAAATCATGGGTCTTCTGTGTCACTCGCGCTGTGAGTTGGAGACTGGAGCTGTTCCTATTCGGCCATCTTGCTCTGCCCCCCTCCCAGCTTATCCTTAAGAGCATTCCCAAATGTCCTTTCTCAGGTTCCTCAGAAACAGTGATTTCAAACTGCTCAATCCAAGGAAAGATTAACTCTATGAGATGAATACAGACATCACAAAGCAGTTTCTCAGAAAGCTTCTCTCTAGTTTTTATCTGAAGATATCTCCTTTTTCCCCACAGACCTGAATGTGCTCCCGAATGTCCCTTCGCATATCCGTCCCTGACCCCGTTTCAAAACTGCGTAATAGAAAGAAAGTTTTATCTATGTGAGATGACTAGATATATCTATCAAAAAGCAGTTTCACAGAAAGCTTCTTTACAGTTTTTGTATGAGGATACTTCCTTTTTCACTGTAGCCTTCCATATACTCCCGAATGTTCCCTGGTAGTGTTTTCTCCAAACGAGATTGGCCAATCCTCTATTCCACAAAAAAAGTGTTAGCAAACTGCTCCATGAAAAGAAAGGTGTATCTTTGTGAAGGGAATACGCACATCAGAAACTAGTTTCTCAGAAATCTTCTTTCTAGTTTTTATCACAGGATGTTTCCTTTCTCCGTATTCCTCATTGCTCTCTGGAATATCCCATTGCAGATTCTATGAAAAAATTGTTAGCAAACATCTCAATGAAAACAATGGTTTTACTCTGTGAGATGAATTCAACCATCACAAAGCAGTTTCACAGAAGTCTTCTTTCTTGTTTTTTTACGATGATATTTCCTTTTTCACCATATTCCTCATTGTACTTGCGAATATCCCTTCGCAGTTTCCCCAAGAGCAGTTCTACAAAACTGATTTACAAAAAGAATCATGTAACTCTGTGAGATAAAGTAACACATCAAAAAACTGTCTCTCAGAAAGCTTTCTAATTTTTATATGAGGATATTTCCTTTGTAAAATAAGCTTCAATGAACTCGAAAATATCCCTTTGCAGATTCCAAGGAAAGAGTGTTAGCAAACTGCTAAATAAAAAGAACAGTGTAACTTGTGAGATGAAGTCACACATCATAAAGCAGATTCTCACAAAGATTCTATATACCTTTTATATGAGGATATTCCCTTTCCATGACAGGCCTCAACTGGCTCCCAAATATCCCCATCTGGATTCCTTGAAAACAGTGTTTGCAAATGGATCCATGAAATGAAAGTTGTTACTCTGTGAAATGAATAGACACATCACAAAGAAGTTTGCAGAAAACTTCCTTCTAGTTTTTTCCTTTGTCATCATATGCTTCAAAGAAATCCAAAATATCCTTTTTCAGATTCCCCAAAATCAGTGCTACCAAACTGCTCCATGAAAAGAAAGGTGTAACTCTGTGAGATGAATTCACACATCACAAAGCAGTTTCACAGAAACCTTCTTTTTGGTTTTTGTCTGAGGATAATTCGTTTGTCACCACAGGCATCAATGCACTCCCAAATATCTTATTGCAGATTCCACAAAAACAGTGTTAGCAAGCAGCTATAAGAAAAGAAAGGTGTAACTCTGTGAGATGAATTCAACCACCACAAATCAGTTTCACAGAAAGTTTCTTATTGGTTTTATTGTAGGATATTTCCTTTTTCACGGTAGGCCTAAAGGCACTCCCAAATATCCCTTTGAAGATTCCGTGAAAACAGTGTTAGCAACTTTTCCATTAACAGAACGGTGTAACTCAGGGAGATGAATTCACACATCACAAAGAAATTTCTCAAAAAGCTTATTTCTAGTTTTTATCTGAGCATATTTCCTTTGTCACCATAGGCTTTGATGTGATCCAAAATATCCTCTCAGTCTCCCCAACCCGATTTTACCAATCTGATCCATCATAAGAATTTTGTAACTCTGTGAGATGAATTCACACATCACAAAGCAGTTTCTCAGACAACTTCATTCAAGTTTTCTTCAGAGAATATTTCCTTTTTCACCATAGGCCACAACACACTCCCAAATATCCCTTTGTATATTCCAAGAAAATAGTGTAGGAAACTGATCCATGAAAAGAAAGGTGTTATTCTGTGAGATGAATACATACATCACAAAGGAGTTTCTCAGAAAGCTACTTTCTAGTTTTTGTCTGAGGATATTTCAGTTCTCAATGCACTCCCATATATCTCATTGCAGATTCTGTGAATACAGTGTTAGCTTCTTTCTAGTTTTTATGTGAGGATATTTCCTTTGTCACTATATTCCTCAATGCACTCCCAAATATCCCTTTGCAGATTATACAAAAACAGTGTTAACACACGGTTCTCTGAAAAGAACAGTGTAACTCTGTGACATGCATTCACACATCATGAAGAACTTTCTCAGAACGCTTCTTTCTAGTTTTTATCTGAAGGTATTTCCATTGTCAACATAGGTTTCAATGCGATCCAAAATATCCCTTCTCAGATTCCCCCAAAAATAGTACTACAAGCCTGCTCCATGAAAAAAATCTTGTAACCTTCTGAAACGAATTCACAAATAACAAAGCAGTTTCTCAGAAAGCTTATTTCTAGTGTTTTGTCTGAGGATATTTCATTTTTCACCATAAGCCTCAATGTGCTCTGAAATATCCCATTGCAGATTCTAAGAAAATATTGTTAGCAAACTACTCAATGAAAAGAACAGTGTAACTCTATGAGATGAATTCACACATCAAAAATCAGTTCCTCAGAAAGCTTCTTTCTCCCTTTTCTATCAGGATATTTCCTTTTCACCCTAGGCCTCAATGCACTTACAAATATCCTTTTGCAGATTCCTTGAAAGCTGTGTTAACAACTGCTCCATGAAAAGAAATGTGTAACTCTGTGAGATGAATTCACACATCACAAAGCTGTTTCTCAGAAGGCTTCTTTCTAGTTTTTATATCAGGATATTTCCTGTTACACCATATTCCTCACAGCACTCCATAATGTCCCATTGCAGATTCCACGAAAAAAGTGTTAGCAAACTTCTCAATGAAAATAACGGTGTAACTCTGTAGGATAAATTCACACATCATAAAGCAGTTTCACAGAAAGACTCTTTTCGGTTTTCATCTGAGGATATTTCCTTTGTCACCATAGGCTTAAATGCAATTCAAAATATCCCTTCTCAGATTCCCCAAAAACAGTGCTAGCAAACTGCTCCATAAAAACAGTTCTGTGACTCTGTGAGATGAATTCACACATCACAAAGTTGTTTCTCAGAAAGCGTCTTTCAAGTTTTTATCTGAGGATATTTCTTTTGTCACCACAGACTCCAATGTGATCCAGGATAACCCTACTCAGATTTCCCAAAAAACAGTACTAAAAAATTAATCCATGAAAAGAATCTTGTAACTCTGTGAGATGAATTAATATTTCACAAGGCAGTTTCTCAGAAAGCTTCCTTGTAGTTTTTATATGAATCCCATTGCAGATTCCTAGACAACAGTGTTAGCAAACTGCTCAATGAAAACAACAGTGTAACTCTGTGAGAAGAATACACACATCACAAAGAAGTTTCTCAGAAGCTTCTTTCTAGTTTTAATCTGAGGATATTTCCTTTTTCACCATAGGCCTCAGTGCACTCCCAAATATGCCTTTGCAGTTTGCACGAAAAGAGTGTTACCAAATTGGTCCAGGAAAGGAAAGGTGTGATGAATTCACACATCACAAAGAAGTTTCCCTGAAAGCTTCGTTCTAGTTTTAATGTGAGGATATTTCCATTGACACCATAGGCTTCAATGCAATCCCAAATGTCCCTTCTCAGATGCCCCAAAAGTAGGGCTCTCAAACTGTTCCATGAAAAGAAAGGTGTAACTTTGTGAGATGAATTCAAAAATCACAAAGCAGTTTCTCAGAAAGCGTCTTTCTAGTTTTTGTCTGAGGATATTTCCTTTGTAACCATAAGCTTCAATGTGCTCCAAAAGATTCCAATGCGCTCCACTGCAGATTCCAAGGAAACAGCATTAGCAGACTGCTCAATGAAAAGAACAGTGTAACTCTGTGAGATGAATTCATGCATCACAAAGCAGTTTCTGAGAAAGATTGTTTCTAGTTTTTGTATGGTGATATTTCCTTTGTCACCATAGGTTTCAATGCACTCCCAAATATCCTAGTGCAGAGTCCATGAAAACAGTGTTAGCAAACTTCTCAATGAAAAGAACAGTGTAACTCTGTGAGATGAATTCACACATCAAAAAGCAGTTCCCAAACACCTTCTTTTTGATTTTTTTCTTAGGATATTTCGTTTGTCACCATTCTTCAATGCACTCCTAAATATCCAATTGGAGATTTCACGAAAACAGTGTCAAAAAACTGCTCAATGAACAGAAGTGTGTCACTCAGTGAGATGAATTTGCACATCACAAGGAAGTTTCCAGAAAGCTTCTTTCTAATTTTTCTCTGAGGATATTTACTTTTTTACCATAGGCCTCAATGAGCTCCCCTATATTCCTTTGCAGATTTCATGAAAACAGTGTTAGCAAACTGCACCATGAAAAGTAAGGTGTAACACTGTGACCTCAATTCACACATCACAAAGAACTTTCTTAGAAAGTTTCTTTCTACTTTTTATCTGAGGATATTTCCTTTGTCACCATAGGCTTCAATGTGATCCATAATATCCCTTCTCAGATTCGAAAAAAGAGTGCTACCAAAGGGTTCCATGAATAGCATGGTGTACCTCTGTGAGATGAATTAACACAACACAAAGTGATTTCTCAGAAAGATTTTTTCTAGCTTTTATATGAGGATATTTCCTTTGTCACCGTTAGCCTCAATGTCCTTCGAAATATCAAATTGCAGATTCCACAAAAACGGTGCTAGCAAACTGCTCCATGAAAATAAAGGTGTAACTCTGTGAGAAAAATTCACCCATCACAAGGAAATTTCTCAGAAAGGTTCTTTCTAGTTTTTTTTCCTCAGGATACTTCCTTTGTTACCATAGGCTTCAATGAGATCCAAAATATCCCTTCTCAAACTCCTCAAAAACAGTGCTACCAAACTGCTCCATGAAAAGAATGGCGTAACTCTGTGAGAAGAATTCACATATCTCAAAGCTGTTTATCGTAAAACTTCTTTCTGGTTTTTGTATGAGGATATTTCCTTTGTCACCTTTAGCCTCAATGTGCTCCGAAACAACCCATTGCAGATTCCAAGAAAACTGTGTTAGCAAACTGCTCAATGAAAACAACAGTGTAACTCTGGGAGATGAATTCATCCATCACAAAGGTGTTTCTCAGAAAGCTTCTTTCTAGTTTTGTGTGGGGATACTTCCTCTGTCACCATGAGCCTCAGTGCGCTCCAAAATATCCCATTGTGGATTCCAAGAAAACAGTATTAGCAAACTGCTCATGAAAAAGAACAGTGCAACTCTGGGAGATAAATTCACACATCACAAAGCAGTTTCTCAGAAAGCTTCTTTCTAGATTTTATTTGAGGATAATTAATTCTCACCATAGGCTTCAATGCGATAGAAAGTATCCTTTCTCAGATTACCCCATAACAGTGCTACCGCACTGATTCATGAAAAGAATTATGTAACTACATGAGGCAAATTAACACATCACAAAGCGGTTTCTCAGAAAACTTCATTCTAGTTTTTATATGAGGATATTGCATTTGTCACCATAGGCTTCAATGTGATCCAAAATGCAGCATCTCAGATTTTCGAAAAACAGTGCTACTATACTGCTCCATGAAAAGAATCATGTAAGTGTGTGAGTTTAATTCTCGTATCACAAAGCAGTTTCTCAGAAAGCTTCTTTCTAGTTTTTGTCTGAGGATATTTCCTTTGTCACCCTAAGCATCAATGAGCTACAAAATATCCCATTGCAGATTCCAAGGAAACAGCAATAGCAAACTGCTCAATGAAAAGAATAGTGTAACTCTGTGAAATGAATTCACACATCACAAAGCAGTTTCTCAGATAGCTTGTTTTTGGTTTTTATCTGAGGATATTTCCTTTGTCACCATTGGCTTCACATACCCACAAGTATCCTATTGCAGATTCCAAGAAAACAGTGTTAGCAAACTGCTCAATGAAAAGAGTAGTGTAACTCTGCGAGATGAATTCACACATCACAAATCAGTTTCTCAGAAAGCTTCTTTCTAGTTTTTATCTGAGGAAAGTTTTTCACCAGAGGCCTCAGTGCACTCCCAAATATCCTTTTGCAGATTCCACGAACACAGTGTTAGCATACTCCTCCATGAAAAGAAAGGTGTAAATCTGTGAGTTGAATTCAAATATCACAAGGAACTTTCTCAGAAAGCTCCTATCTAGCTATTATCAGAGGATATTTCCTTTGTCACTATAGGCCACAATGTGCTCCCAAATATCCCTTTGCAGATTCCACAAAAATGGTGTTACCAGACTCCTCCATGAAAAGAAAGGTGCAGCTCTGTGAGATGATTCAAACATGAAAAAGAACTTTCTCAGAAAGCTTCATTATACTTTTTAACTGAGGACTTCTCCTTTCTCACCAAAGACTTCAATGCGATCCAAAATATCCCTTCTCAGATTCCCTAGAAATAGTGCTACCAATCTGCAACATGAAAAGAATCATCTAAGTCTGTGAGGTGAATTCACAAATAACAGAGCAGTTTCTCAGAAAGTGTCTTTCTAGTTTTTGTCTGAGGACATTTCCCTTTTCACAATGGTTTCAATGCAATCCAAAATATCTCATTGCAGATACCAAGAAAACAGTGTTAACAATCTGCTCATTGAAAAGAACAGTGTAACCCTGTGAATTGAATTCACACATCACAAAGCAGTTTCTCAGAAAGCTACTTTTTGGTTTTTCTATGAGGATATATCCTTTGTCACCATCAGCTTCAATGCACTCCGAAATGTTACATTGCAGATTTCAAGAAAGCAGTGTTAGGAAACTGCTCAATGAACAGAACAATGTAACTCTGTGAGACGAATTCACACATCAAAACCTGTTTCTCAGAAAGCTTCTTTCTAGTTTTTATCTGAGGATATTTTCTTTTTCACCATGTTTCTCAAGGCACTCCCAAATATCCCATTGCAGATTCCAAGACAAAAGCGTTAGCAAACTTCTCAATGAAGAGGATGGTGTAACTCTGTGAGTTGAATTCACACATCACAAAGCAGTTTCACAGAAAGCTTATTTTTGGTTTTAATCTGAGGATATTTCCTTTGTCAACATAGGCTTCAAAGCGCCCTCAAATATAATATTGCTGATTCCATGAAAACAATGTTATCAAACTGCTGAATGAAAAGAACGGTGTAACTGTAAGATAAATTCACACATCACAAAACAGTTTCTCAGAAAGCTTCTCTCTAGTTTTTATCTGAGGATATTTCCTTTTTCACTACAGGACTCAATGCACTCCCAAATATCCTACCACAGATTCCATGAAAAGAGTGTTATCAAACTGCTCAATGAAAAGAATGGTGTAACACTGTAAGATGAATTCACACATTTCAAAGCAGTTTATCAGAAAGTTTCTTTCTACTTTTAATCTTAGGATATTTCCATTGTCACTATAGGCTTCAATGCCATCCAGTATATCCTCTCTCAGATTCCCCAAAAACAGTCCTACTAAACTTCTCCATGAAAAGAATGGTACAACGCTGTGAGATGAATTCCCACATCAAACAATTTTTTCTCAAAGTTTCTTTCTAGTTTTTATCTGAGGATATTTTCTCTTTCAGCATATTCCTCAATGCGCCCCCAAATATCCCATTGCAGATTCCACGAAAAAAGTGTTAGCAAAGTTCTCAATGAACAGAACGGTGTATTTCAGTGAGATGAATTCACACATCCTAAAGATGTTTCTCAGGAAGCTTGTTTCTAGTTTTTATCTGAGGATATTTCCTTTGTTAACATAGGCTTCAATGTGATCCAAAATATCTCTTCTCACATGCCCCAAAAACAGTGCTACCAAGCTCCTCCTTGAAAACAATCATGTAACACTGGCAGATGAATTCACACATCACACAGCTGTTTCTCTGAAATCTTCTTTCTAATTTTTTATGAGGATATTTCCTTTGTCACCATGAGCCTCAATGTGCTCCAAAGCATCCCATTGCAGATTCCATGAAAACAGTATTAGCACACTGCTGAAGGAAAATAACAGTGTAACTCTGGGAGATGAATTCACACATTACAAAGCAGTTTCTCAGAAACCTTCTTTCTAGTTTGTATCTGAGGGTCATTAATTGTCCTTATAGGCTTCAATGCCATACAAAATATGCTTTCTCAGATTACCATAAAACAGTGCTACGTAACTGATCCATGAAAAGAATCATGTAACACTGTGAGATGAATTAACACAGCACAATGCAGTTTCTCAGAAAACTTCATTGAAGTTTTTATTTGAGGATATTACCTTTGTCACCATAGACTTCAATGTGATCCAAAATGTCTCTTCTCAGATTCCCCAAAAACAGTGCTAACATACTGCTCCATGAAAAGAATCATGTAACTGTGTGAGTTTAACTCACATATGACAAAGTAGTTTCTCGTAAAACTTCTTTCTAATTTTTGTCTGAGGTTATTTCCTTTGTCACCCTAAGCATCAATGCCTTATGAAATATCCTATTGCAGATTCCAAGAAAAGAGAGTTAGCAAACTGCTCAATGAAAAGAAGAGTGTAATTCTGTGATATGAATTCACACATCACAAAGCAGTTTCTCACATAGCTTGTTTTTGGTTTTTATCTGGGGATATTTCCTTTGTCATCATTGGCTTCAATGCACTAACAGATATCCTATTGCAGATTCCAAGGAAACAGTGTTAGTAAACTGCTCAATGAAAAGAACGGTGTAAATCTGTGAGGTGAATTCACACATCACAAAGCAGTTTCTTCTTTCTAGTTTTTATCTGAGGGTAGTTAGTTTTTCACAATAGGCCTCAATGCACTCCTAAATAACCCTTCGCAGATTCCACGAAAACAGTGTTAGGAAACCGCTCCATGAAAACAAAGGTGTAACTCAGTGAGTTGAATTCAAACATCAGAGAGAACTTTCTCAGAAAGCTCCTTTCTAGTTTTTATCGGGGGATATTCCCTTTGCTGACATAGACTTTAATGCAATCCAAAATATCTCTTCTCAGATTCCCAAAAAATAGTGCTACCAAACTGATCCATGAAAAAAATCTTGTAACTCTGTGAGATGAATTAACACATCACAAAGCAGTTTCTCAGAAAGCTTCCTTGTACTTTTAATGTGAGCATATTTCCTATGTCACCATAAGTTTCTGTGTGCTCCGAAATATCCCATTACAGATTCCATGAAAAGGGTATTAGCAAAATGCTCAATGAAAAGGACAGTGTAACATGGTGAGATGAATTCACACATCACAAATAAGTTTCTCAGAAACCTTCATTCTAGTTTTTTTTTTTTTTTTGAGGATATTCCTTTTTTCACCACAGGCCTCAACACGCTTGGGGATATCCCCTTTCTGATTCCACAAAAACAGTTTTAGCAGACTGCTCTATTAAAAGAAAGGTGTAACTCTGTGAGGTTAATTCATGCATCACAACGAAGTGTCTCAGAAAGCTTATTTCTAGTTGTATCTGAGGATATTTGCTTTGTCACATAGGCTTCAATGCGATCCCAATTATCCATTCTCAGTTTCCCCAAAAACAGTGCTACCAAACTGCTCCATGAAAAGAAAATGTAACTCTGTGTGATGAATTCACAAATCATAAAGCAATTTCTGAGGAGTCTTCTTTTTAGTTATTGTCTGAGGATATTTCCTTTACCAGTATAAGCTTCAATGCACTCCAAAATATCCCATTGCAGATTCAATGAAAATAGTGTTGTCAAACTGCTATATCAAAAGAACAGTTTAGCACTGTGAGATGAATTCACACATCACTTAGCAGTTTCTCAGAAAGCTTCTTTCTAGTTTTTATACGAGGGTATTTCCTTGGTCACCATTGGCTTCAATGTGCTCCCAAATATCCTATTGCCAATTTCACAAAAACAGTGTTATCAAACTGATCAATGAACAGAACAGTGTAACTCTGTCAGATGAATTCACATATCACAAAGTAGGTTCTCAGAAAGCTTATTTCCATTTTTTCTCTGAGGATACTTCCTTTTGTACCATAAGCCTCAATGCGCTCCCAAATATCCCTTTGCAGATTCCATGAAAAGAGTGTTAGCAAACTGCTCCATGAAAACAAATCTGTGACTCTGTGAGATGAATTCACGAATCACAAAGAAGGGTGTCAGAAATATTCTTTCTAGTTTTTTTTTTAAATTTATTTATTATTATTCTACTTTAAGTTGTAGGGTACATGTGCATAACGTGCAGGTTTGTTACATATGTATACTTGTGCCATGTTGGTGTGCTGCACCCATCAACTCATCATTTACATCAGGTATAACTCCCAATACAATCCCTCCCCCCTCCCCCCTCCCCCCTCCCCATGATAGGCCCCTGTGTGTGATGTTCCCCTTCCTGAGTCCAAGTGATCTTATTGTTCAGTTCCCACCTATGAGTGAGAAGATTCGGTGTTTGGTTTTCTGTTCTTGTGATAGTTTGCTAAGAATGATGGTTTCCAGCTGCATCCATGTCCCTACAAAGGACACAAACTCATCCTTTTTGATGGCTGCATAGTATTCCATGGTGTATATGTGCCACATTTTCTTAATCCAGTCTGTCACTGATGGACATTTGGGTTGATTCCAAGTCTTTGCTATTGTGAATAGTGCTGCAATAAACATACGTGTGCATGTGTCTTTATAGCAGCATAATTTATAATCCTTTGGGTATATACCCAGTAATGGGATGGCTGGGTCATATGGTACATCTAGTTCTAGATCCTTGAGGAATCGCCATACTGTTTTCCATAATGGTTGAACTAGTTTACAATCCCACCAACAGTGTAAAAGTGTTCCTATTTCTCCACATCCTCTCCAGCACCTGTTGTTTCCTGACTTTTTAATGATCGCCATTGTAACTGGTGTGAGATGGTATCTCATTGTGGTTTTGATTTGCATTTCTCTGATGGCCAGTGATGATGAACATTTTTTCATGTGTCTGTTGGCTGTATGAATGTCTTCTTTTGAGAAATGTCTGTTCATATCCTTTGCCCACTTTTCGATGGGGTTGTTTGTTTTTTTCTTGTAAATTTGTTTGAGTTCTTTGTAGGTTCTGGATATTAGCCCTTTGTCAGATGAGTAGATTGCAAAAATGTTCTCCCATTCTGTAGGTTGCTAGTTCACTCTGATGGTAGTTTCTTTTGCTGTGCAGAAGCTCTTTAGTTTAATGAGATCCCATTTGTCAATTTTGGCTTTTGCTGCCGTTGCTTTTGGTGTTTTAGACATGAAGTCTTTGCCCACGCCTATGTCCTGTATGGTACTACCTAGGTTTTCCTCTAGGATTTTTATGGTGTTAGGTCTAACATTTAAGTCTCTAATCCATCTTGAATTAATTTTCGTATAAGGAGTAAGGAAAGGATCCAGTTTCAGCTTTCTACTTATGGCTAGCCAATTTTCCCAGCACCATTTATTAAATAGGGAATCCTTTCCCCATTTCTTGTTTCTCTCAGGTTTGTCAAAGATCAGATGGCTGTAGATGTGTGGTATTATTTCTGAGGACTCTGTTCTGTTCCATTGGTCTATATCTCTGTTTTGGTACCAGTACCATGCTGTTTTGGTGACTGTAGCCTTGTAGTATAGTTTGAAGTCAGGTAGCGTGATGCCTCCAGCTTTGTTCTTTTGACTTAGGATTGTCTTGGAGATGCGGGCTCTTTTTTGGTTCCATATGAACTTTAAAGCAGTTTTTTCCAATTCTGTGAAGAAACTCATTGGTAGCTTGATGGGGATGGCATTGAATCTATAAATTACCTTGGGCAGTATGGCCATTTTCACGATATTGATTCTTCCTATCCATCTTTCTAGTTTTTGTCTGAGGATGTTTACTTTATCACCATAAGCTTCAATGTGCTCCAAAATAACATATTGCAGATTCCACGAAAACAGTGTTACCAAACTGTTCAATGAAAAGAAGAGTGTAACTCTGTGAGGAGAATCCACACATCACAATGCGGTTTCTCAGAAAGCTTCTTTCTAGTCTTTATATGAGGGTATTTCCTTTTTTACCATAAGCTTCAATGCACTCTGAAATATCCCATTGCAGATTCCAGGAAAACAGTGTTAGCAAACTGCTCAATGAAAAGAACAGGGCAGTTCTGTGAGATGAATTCACACATTACAAAACAGTTTCTCAGAAAGTTTCTTTCTAGTTTTTATCTGAGGATATTTCCTTTCTCACCATAGGCTTCAATCCACACCCAAATATCTCTTTCCAGATACCACAAAAACAGTTTTCACCAGCTGCTCAATGAAAAGAACAGTGTAATACTGAGTTCACACATAGCAAAGAAATTTCTCAGAAAGATTCTTTCTAGTTTTTATCTGAGGATATTTCCTTTGTCACTGTAGTCTTCAATGCGATCAGAAATATCACTTCTCAGATTCCCAAAAAAAAGTGCTACCAATGTGATCCATGAAAAGGATCATGTACCTCTGTGAGATGAATTCACACATCACAAAGCATTTTCTCAAAAAGCTTCTTTCAAGTTTTTATCTGAGGATATTTATTTTTTCACTATATGTCTCCATGTGTTCCCAAATATCCGTTTGCAGATTCCATGAAAACAGTGTTGGCAAACGACTCCACGGAAACAAAAGTGTAACTCTGTGAGATGAATTCACACATCACAAAGCAGTTTCTCTGCAACCTTCTGTCTAGTTTTTATCTGAGGTGTTTCCTTTGTCACCATAGGCTTCAATGCCATCCATAGGCTTCAATGCCATCCAAAATATCCCTTCTCAGATTCTCCAAGAACAGTACTAAAAATCTGCTCCATGAAAAGAAAGGTGTAACCCTGTGAGATGAATTCACAAATCTGAAAGCAGTTTCTCAGAAAGGTTCTTTCCGGTTTTTGTTCTAGAATAATTCCTTTGTCTTGATAGGCTTTAATGCACTCTCAAGTATCCTATTGTAGATTACACGTAAACAGTGTTAGGAAACAGCTCAATGAAAAAAGAGTGTAACTGTGTGAGATGAATTCATACATCAAAAAGAAGTTTCTCAGAAAGCTTCTTTCTAATTTTATCTGGGGGCATTTCCTTTGTCACCATAAACTTCAAGACGCTTCAAAGTTTCCCATTGCCGCTTCCAAGAAAACAGCATTAGCAAACTGCTCCAAGAACAGAACAGTGTAACTCTGTGAGATGAATTCACACATCACAAAGCAGTTTCTCAAAAAGCTTCTTTCTACTTTTTTTCTGAGGATATTTCCTTTTTTGTCATATGCTTCAATATGCTCCAAGATATCCCTTTGCAGATTCCATGATAACAGTAGTAGCAAACTGTTCCATGAAAAGTAAGGTGTAACACTGTGAGATGAATTCACACTTCACAAAGAACTTTGTCAGAAAACTTCTTTCTAGTTTTCATCTTAGAATATTCCCTTTGTCATCATAGGCTTCAATTCACTCTCAAGTATCTCATTGCACATTCCACGACAGCAGTGTTAACAAACAGCTCAAGGAGAAGAATGGTGTAACTCTGTGAGATGAATTCACCCATCACAAAGCAGTTTCTCAGAGAGTGTCTTTCTAGTTTTTATCTGGGAACACTTTCTTTTTCACCATAGGCCTCAATGTGCTCCCAAATGTCCCTTTGCAGGTTCCACACAAACAGTGTTAGCAACCTGCTCCATGAAAAGGAAGCTAAAACTCTGTGAGACGAATTCACATATCATGAAGAAGTTTCTCAGGAAGCTTGTTTCTAGTTTTTATCTGAGGATATTTCGTTTGTCAACATAGGCTTCAATGTGATCCAAAATATCTCTTCTCAGATTCCCCAAAAGCAGTGCTACCAAACTGATCCATGAAAAGAATCATGTATCTCAGTGAGATGAATTAAGACATCACAAAGCATTAACTCAGAAAGCTTCTTTCTAGTTTTTGTCTGAGGATATTTCCTTTGTCACCATAAGCTTCAAAGAGCTCCTAAATATTCCATTGCAGTACAATGAAAATATGGTTTAGAAACTGCTCAATGAAAAGATCAGTGTAACTCTGTGAGATGAATTCAAACATCACATGCAGTTTTTCAGAAACATTCTTTCTAGTTTTTACATGAGGGTATTTCCTTTGTCACCATAAGCTTCATTGTGCTCCAAAATATCTCATTGCAGATTCCAAGAAAACAGTGTTAGCAAACTGCTCCAAGAAAAGAAAGGTGTAACTCGTGAAATGAATTCACACATCAGCAAGAAACTTCTCACAAAGCTTCTTTCTATTTTTTGTCTGTGGATATTCAATTTGTCACCATTGGCTTCAATGCTTTACAAATTATTCCTTTTCAGATGCCCCCAAAACAGTGCTAACGAACTGATCCAGGAAAAGAGTAGTGTAACTCTCTGATAAGAATTCACAAATCCCAAATCAGTTTATAAGAAAGCTTCTTTTGGGTTTTTATCTGAGGATAATTCCTTTGTCACCATAGGCTTCAATGCACTCCAAAATATCCTATTGCAGATTCCAAGAAAACAGTGATATCAAACTACTCAATGAAAAGAACAGTGTAACTCTGTAAGATGAATTCACATATCACAAGGCAGTTTCTCAGAAAGTTTCTTTCTAGTTTTTATCTGAGGCTATTTCCTCTTTTACCATGGTCCTCAATGCTCTCCCAAACAACCCTTTTCAGATTCCATGACAACCGTGTTAGCAAACTGCTCCATGATAGAAATGTGTAACTCTGTGAGATGAATTCACACATCACAAAGAAGTTTCTCAGAAAACTTCTTTCTAATTTTTATCTTTGGATATTTCCTTTGTCACTGTAGACTTCAATGCAATCCAAAATATTCCCTCCAAGATTCCCCAAAAAGAGTGCTACCAAACTTGCCATGAAAAGAATCATGTAACTCTGTACGAGAATTCACAAAGCACAAAGCAGTTTCTCAGAAAGCTTCTTTCTAGTTGTTGTCTGAGAATATTTCTTTTTTCACCATAGGTCTCAATTCGCTCACGAATATACTTTTGCAGATTTCACGAAAATGGTGTGAGCAAATTGCTCCATGAAAAGTAAGGTGAAAATCTGTGAGATTAATTCACACATCCCAAAGCAGTTTCTCAGAAAGCTTCTTTTTGGTTTCTATCTGAAGATATTTCCTTTGTCACAGTAGGATTCAATGAGCTCCCAAGTATACTACTGCAGATTCCTCGAAAACAGTGTTAGCAAACTTCTGCAAGAAAAGAATCATGTGGGGGGGCAGAGCAAGATGGCCGAATAGGAACACCTCCAGTCTCCAATTCCCAGCGCGAGCGACACAGAAGACCGGTGATTTCTGCATTTTCAACTGAGGTACTGGGTTCATCTCACTGGGGAGTGCCGGACGATCGGTGCTGGTCAGATGCTGCAGCCCGACCAGCGAGAGCTGAAGCAGGGCGAGGCATCTCCTCACCTGGGAAGCGTAAGGGGGAAGGGAATCCCTTTTCCTAGCCAGGGGAACTGAGACACACAACACCTGGAAAATCGTGTAACTCCCACCCCAATACTGCGCTTTAAGCAAACAGGCACACCAGGAGATCATATCCCACACCTGGCCGGGAGGGTCCCACGCCCACGGAGCCTCCCTCATTGCTAGCACACCAGTCAGCGATATCGCGGCAAGGCAGCAACGAGGCTGGGGGAGGGGCGCCCGCCATTGCTGAGGCTTAAGTAGGTAAACAAAGCTGCTGGGAAGCTCGAACTGGGTGGAGCTCACAGCAGCTCAAGGATACCTGCCTGTCTCTGTAGACTCCACCTCTGGGGACAGGGCACAGTAAAAATAACAAAAACAGCAGAAACCACTGCAGATGCAAACGACTCTGTCTGACAGCTTTGAAGAGAGCAGTGGATCTCCCAACACAGACATTGAGATCTGAGAAGGGACAGACTCCCTGCTCAAGTGGGTCCCTGACCCCTGAGTAGCCTAACTGGGAGACATCCCCCACTAGGGGCAGTCTGACGCCCCACACCTCACAGGGTGGAGTACACCCCTGAGAGGAAGCTTCCAAAGCAAGAATCAGACAGGTACACTCGCTGTTCAGAAATATTCTATCTTCTGCAGCCTCTGCTGCTGATACCCAGGCAAACAGGGTCTGGAGTGGAACTCAAGCAATCTCCAACAGACCTACAGCTGAGGGTCCTGACTGTTAGAAGGAAAACTATCAAACAGGAAGGACACCTACACCAAAACCCCATCAGTACATCACCATCATCAAGACCAGAGGCAGATAAAACCACAAAGATGGGGAAAAAGCAGGGCAGAAAAGCTGGAAATTCAAAAAATAAGAGCGCATCTCCCCCGAGAAGGAGCACAGCTCATCGCCAGCAACGGATCAAAGCTGGACGGAGAATGACTTTGACGAGATGAGAGAAGAAGGCTTCAGTCCATTAAATTTCTCAGAGCTAAAGGAGGAATTACGTACCCAGCGCAAAGAAACTAAAAATCTTGAAAAAAAAGTGAAAGAATTGATGGCTAGAGTAATTAATGCAGAGAAGGTCATAAACGAAATGAAAGAGATGAAAACCATGACACAAGAAATACGTGACAAATGCACAAGCTTCAGTAACCGACTCGATCAACTGGAAGAAAGAGTATCTGCGATTGAGGATCAAATGAATGAAATGAAGCGAGAAGAGAAACCAAAAGAAAAAAGAAGAAAAAGAAATGAACAAAGCCTGCAAGAAGTATGGGATTATGTAAAAAGACCAAATCTACGTCTGATTGGGGTGCCTGAAAGTGAGGGGGAAAATGGAACCAAGTTGGAAAACACTCTTCAGGATATCATCCAGGAGAACTTCCCCAACCTAGTAGGGCAGGCCAACATTCAAATCCAGGAAATACAGAGAACGCCACAAAGATACTCCTCGAGAAGAGCAACTCCAAGACACATAATTGCCACATTCACCAAAGTTGAAATGAAGGAAAAAAATCTTAAGGGCAGCCAGAGAGAAAGGTCGGGTTACCCACAAAGGGAAGCCAATCAGACTAACAGCAGATCTCTCGGCAGAAACTCTCCAAGCCAGAAGAGAGTGGGGGCCAATATTCAACATTCTTCAAGAAAAGAATTTTCAACCCAGAATTTCATATCCAGCCAAACTAAGTTTCATCAGTGAAGGAGAAATAAAATCCTTTACAGAAAAGCAAATGCTTAGAGATTTTGTCACCACTAGGCCTGACTTACAAAAGACCCTGAAGGAAGCACTAAACATGGAAAGGAACAACCGGTACCAGCCATTTGCAAAAACATGCCAAAATGTAAAGACCATCGAGGCTAGGAAGAAACTGCATCAACTAACGAGCAAAATAACCAGTTATTATCATAATGGCAGGATCAAGTTCACACATAACAATCTTAACCTTAAATATAAATGGACTAAATGCTCCAATTAAAAGACACAGACTGGCAAACTGGATCAAGAGTCAAGACCCATCAGTCTGCTGTATTCAGGAGACCCATCTCACACGCAGAGACATACATAGGCTCAAAATAAAGGGATGGAGGAAGATTTACCAAGCAAATGGAGAACAAAAAGAAGCGGGGGTTGCAATACTAGTCTCTGATAAAACAGACTTTAAACCATCAAAGATCAAAAGAGACAAAGAAGGCCATTACATAATGGTAAAGGGATCAATTCAACAGGAAGAGCTAACTATCCTAAATATATATGCACCCAATACAGGAGCACCCAGATTCATCAAGCAAGTCCTTCGAGACTTACAAAGAGACTTAGACTCCCATACAATAATAATGGGAGACTTCAACACTCCACTGTCAACATTAGACAGATCAACGAGACAGAAAGTTAACAAGGATATCCAGGAATTGAACTCATCTCTGCAGCAAGCAGACCTAATCGACATCTAGAGAACTCTCCACCCCAAATCAACAGAATATACATTCTTCTCAGCACCACATCGTACTTACTCCAAAATTGATCACGTAATTGGAAGTAAAGCACTCCTCAGCAAATGTACAAGAACAGAAATTATAACAAACTGTCTCTCAGACCACAGTGCAATCAAACTAGAACTCAGGACTAAGAAACTCAATCAAAACCGCTCAACTACATGGAAACTGAACAACCTGCTCCTGAATGACTACTGGGTACATAACGAAATGAAGGCAGAAATAAAGATGTTCTTTGAAACCAATGAGAACAAACATACAACATACTAGAATCTCTGGGACACATTTAAAGCAGTGTGTAGAGGGAAATTTATAGCACTAAATGCCCACAAGAGAAAGCAGGAAAGATCTAAAATTGACACTCTAACATCGCAATTAAAAGAACTAGAGAAGCAAGAGCAAACACATTCGAAAGCTAGCAGAAGGCTAGAAATCACTAAGATCAGAGCAGAACTGAAGGAGATAGAGACACAAAAATCTCTCCAAAAAATCAATGAATCCAGGAGTTGGTTTTTTGAAAAGATGAACAAAATTGACAGACCACTAGCAAGACTAATAAAGAAGAAAAGAGAGAAGAATCAAATCGATGCAATTAAAAATGATAAAGGGGATATCACCACCGACCCCACAGAAATACAAACTACCATCAGAGAATACTATAAACACCTCTATGCAAATAAACTGGAAAATCTAGAAGAAATGGATAATTTCCTGGACACTTACACTCTTCCAAGACTAAACCAGGAAGAAGTTGAATCCCTGAATAGACCAATAGCAGCCTCTGTAATTGAGGCAATAATTAATAGCCTACCAACCGAAAAAAGTCCAGGACCAGATGGATTCACTGCTGAATTCTACCGGAACTACAAGGAGGAGTTGGTGCCATTGCTTCTGAAACTATTCCAATCAATAGAAAAAGATGGACTCCTCCCTAACTCATTTTATGAGGCCAACATCATCCTGATGCCAAAGCCTGGCAGAGACACAACAAGAAAAGAGAATTTTAGACCAATATCCCTGATGAACATCGATGCAAAAATCCTCAATAAAATACTGGCAAACCGGATTCAGCAACACATCAAAAAGCTTATCCACCATGATCAAGTGGGCTTCATCCCTGGGATGCAAGGCTGGTTCAACATTCGCAAATCAATAACATAATCCAGCATATAAACAGAACCAAAGACAAGAACCACATGATTATCTCAATAGATGCAGAAAAGGCTTTTGACAAAATTCAACAGCCCTTCATGCTAAAAACGCTCAATAAATTCGGTATTGATGGAATGTACCTCAAAATCATAAGAGCTATTTATGACAAACCCACAGCCAATATCATACTGAATGGGCAAAAACTGGAAAAATTCCCTTTGAAAACTGGCACTAGACTGGGATGCCCTCTCTCACCACTCCTATTCAACATTGGGCTGGAAGTTCTGGCTAGGGCAATTAGGCAAGAGAAAGAAATCAAGGATATTCAGTTAGGAAAAGAAGAAGTCAAACTGTCCCTGTTTGCAGATGACATGATTGTATATTTAGAAAACCCCATTGTCTCAGCCCAAAATCTCCTTAAGCTGATAAGAAACTTCAGCAAAGTCTCAGGATACAAAATTAATGTGCAAAAATCACAAGCATTTTTATACATCAGTAACAGACAAACAGAGAGCCAAATCAGGAATGAACTTCCATTCACAATTGCTTCAAAGAGAATCAAATACCTAGGAATCCAACTTACAAAGGATGTAAAGGACCTCTTCAAGGAGAACTACAAACCACTGCTCAGTGAAATCAAAGAGGACACAAACAAATGGAAGAACATACCATGCTCATGGATAGGAAG
The DNA here is from genome assembly GCF_024542745.1 of Macaca thibetana thibetana. NCBI lineage: Eukaryota > Metazoa > Chordata > Mammalia > Primates > Cercopithecidae > Macaca > Macaca thibetana. Next base: position 16,491,316 of record NC_065592.1, read on the forward strand.
AATCAATATCGTGAAAATGGCCATACTGCCCAAGGTAATTTATAGATTCAATGCCATCCCCATCAAGCTACCAATGAGTTTCTTCACAGAATTGGAAAAAACTGCTTTAAAGTTCATATGGAACCAAAAAAGAGCCCGCATCTCCAAGACAATCCTAAGTCAAAAGAACAAAGCTGGAGGCATCACGCTACCTGACTTCAAACTATACTACAAGGCTACAGTCACCAAAACAGCATGGTACTGGTACCAAAACAGAGATATAGACCAATGGAACAGAACAGAGTCCTCAGAAATAATACCACACATCTACAGCCATCTGATCTTTGACAAACCTGAGAGAAACAAGAAATGGGGAAAGGATTCCCTATTTAATAAATGGTGCTGGGAAAATTGGCTAGCCGTAAGTAGAAAGCTGAAACTGGATCCTTTCCTTACTCCTTATACGAAAATTAATTCAAGATGGATTAGAGACTTAAATGTTAGACCTAATACCATAAAAATCCTAGAGGAAAACCTAGGTAGTACCATTCAGGACATAGGCATGGGCAAAGACTTCATGTCTAAAATACAAAAAGCAACGGCAGCAAAAGCCAAAATTGACAAATGGGATCTCATTAAACTAAAGAGCTTCTGCACAGCAAAAGAAACTACCATCAGAGTGAACTAGCAACCTACAGAATGGGAGAACTTTTTTGCAATCTACTCATCTGACAAAGGGCTAATATCCAGAACCTACAAAGAACTCAAACAAATTTACAAGAAAAAAACAAACAACCCCATCGAAAAGTGGGCAAAGGATATGAACAGACATTTCTCAAAAGAAGACATTCATACAGCCAACAGACACATGAAAAAATGCTCAGCATCACTGTTCATCAGAGAAATGCAAATCAAAACCACAATGAGATACCATCTCACACCAGTTACAATGGCGATCATTAAAAAGTCAGGAAACAACAGGTGCTGGAGAGGATGTGGAGAAATAGGAACACTTTTACACTGTTGGTGGGACTGTAATCTAGTTCAACCATTATGGAAAACAGTATGGCGATTCCTCAAGGATCTAGAACTAGATGTACCATATGACCCAGCCATCCCATTACTGGGTATATACCCAAAGGATTATAAATTATGCTGCTATAAAGACACATGCACACGTATGTTTATTGCAGCACTATTCACAATAGCAAAGACTTGGAATCAACCCAAATGTCCATCAGTGACAGACTGGATTAAGAAAATGTGGCACATATACACCATGGAATACTATGCAGCCATCAAAAAGGATGAGTTTGTGTCCTTTGTAGGGACATGGATGCAGCTGGAAACCATCATTCTTAGCAAACTATCACAAGAACAGAAAACCAAACACCGCATGTTCTCACTCATAGGTGGCAACTGAAAAATGAGAGCACTTGGACTCAGGAAGGGGAACATCACACACAGGGGCCTATCATGGGGAGGGGGGAGGGGGGGGGGGGGAGAGATTGTATTGGGAGTTATACCTGATGTAAATGACGAGTTGATGGGTGCAGCACACCAACATGGCACAAGTATACATATGTAACAAACCTGCGCGTTATGCACATGTACCCTACAACTTAAAGTATAATAATAATAAATAAATTACAAAAAAACGAAGTGATGACCAAAAAAAAAACAGTGCTAGCAAACTCCTCCCTGAAAGAAATGTGTCACTCTGTGAAATGAATTCACACATCGCAAAGCAGTTTCTCAGAAAGCTTCATTCTGCTTTTTATCTGAGGACATTTCATTTGTCTGTATAGTCTTCAAAGCGATCCGAAATATCAGTTATCAAATTCCACAGAAACAGTGCTAGCAAACGGCTCCACGAAATAGTGGTGTAACTCTATGAGATGAATTCACGTATCGCAAAGCAGTTTGTCAGAAAGATTCTTTCTGTTTTTTATCTGAGGATATATCCTTTGTCCGTATAGTTTTTATAGCGAGCCAAAATATCCCTTCTCAGATTCCACAAAACAGTGCTAGTAAACAGCTCCACAAAATAGGGGTGCAGCTCTGTGAGATCAATATACACATCACAAAGCAGTTTCTCAGAAAACTTCTTTCTTGTTTTTATCTGAGGATATTTCAGGTCTCAATGCACTGCCGTGTATCTCATTGAAGATTCTGTGAAAACTGTGAAAGCAAACTTCTCAATGGAATCAATGGTATAAGTCTGTGAGATGAATTCACATACCACGAACCAGTTTCTGAGACGTTTTCTCTCCAGTTTGTATCCGAGGATATTTTTTTTTTCACCATAGGATTCAATGTTTTCCAATATATCACTTCTGTGATTCCACACAAATAGTGCAAGCAAACTCCTCCATGAAAGAATGGTGTAACTCTGTGACATGAATTCACACATCACAAATAAGTTTCTCAGAAAGCTTCTTTCTGGTTTTTATCTGAGGATATTTCCTTTGTCTGTATAGTCTTCATAGTGATCCAGAATAATGCTGCTTAGATTCCACAAAAACAGTGCTAGCAAATGGATTCATGAAAGAGTGGTGTAACTGTGTGTGATGAATTCACATATCACAAAGCAGTTTCTCAGAAAGCTTCTTTCTGCTTTTTATCTGAGGATATTTTCTTTATCTGTACAGTCTTCATTGTGATCCAAAATATCACTTCTCAGATTTCTCAAAAAGAGTGCTAGCAATCGGCTGCACGAAATAGTGGGTTAACACTGTGAAATGAATTCTCATATCACAAAGCAATTTCTCAGAAAACTTCTTTCTGGTTTTTATCTGAGGATATTTCAGGTCTCAATGCACTCCCGTATATCTCATTGCAGATTCTGTGAAATCAGTGATAGCAAACTTCTCAATGAAAGCAATGGTGTAAATCTGTGAGGAGAATTCACACACCACAAAGCACTTTCTGAGAAGGCATCTCTCCAGGTTTTATCTGAGGATGTTTCTTTTTTCACCATAGGCTTCAAAGCGATCCACAATATCAGTTCTCAGATTCCACAAAAAACGTGCTAGCAAATGGCACCAAGAAAGAATGGTGTAACTCTGTGAGATGAATTCATACATCACAAAGTAGTTTCTCAGAAAGCTTCTTTCTGGTTTCATCTGAGGATATTTCCTTTGTCCGAATAGTCTTCATAGCGATCAAAAATATCACTTCTTAGATTCCACAAAAACAGTGCTCTCAAATTGCTCCATGAAATAGTATTGTAATTCTGTGAGATCAGTTCAGCCATCACAAAGCAGTTTCTCCGAAATCTTCTTTCTTGTTTTTATCTGAGGATATTTCAGGCCTCAATGCACTCCCTTATAACTCATTGCAGATTCTGTGAAAACAGTAATAGCAAAAATTTCAATGAAGCAATGGCGCAACTCTGTGAGATCAATTCACACACCACAAAGCAGTTTCTGAGAAGGCCTCTCTCCAGTTTTTATCTGAGGATATTCCTTTTTTCACCATAGGCTTCAAAGCGATCCAAATATTCCTTCTCATGTTCCACAAAAACAGTGCTAGCAAAGTCCTTTATGAAAGAGTGGTGTAACTCTGTGAGATGAAATCACATATGACAAAGCAGTTTCTCAGATATCTTCATTCTGGTTTACTCTGAGGATCTTTCCTTTGTCACTATAGGCTTCAAAGCCATACAAAATATCATTTCTCAGATTCCACAAAAACAATACTAGCAAACGGCTCCATGAAAGAGTGGTGTAACAATGTGAGATGAATTCACACATCACAGAGCAGTTTCTCAGAAACATTCCTTCCAATTTTTTTCTGAGGATATTACCTTTGTCACCATAATATTCAATGTGCTGTGAACTATCCCTTTACAGATTCCAAGAAAACAGTGTTAGCAGACTACTGAATGAAAATAACATTGTAACTCTGTGAGATGTATTCACACATCACAAAGCAGTTTCTCAGAAGCCTTCCTTTTGGTTTTTATCTGAGTATATGTCCTTTGTCACCATAGGCTTCAATGTGCTCCCAAAAATCCTCTTGCATTTTCAATGAAAACAGTGTTAGCAAACTACCATATGAAAAGAATGGTGTAACTCTGTGTGATGAATTTACACATAACAAAGCAGTTTCTCAGATCTTCTTTCTAGTTTCTCTCTGAGGATATTTCCTTTTTCACTATAGGCCTCAAGGTACTCCGAAATATCCCTTTGCAGATTCCACGAAAGGAGTATTAGCAAACTGCTCCATGAAAAGAAAATTGTAACTCTGTGAGATGAATTCACTCATCACAAAGAACTGTCTCAGAAAGCTTCTTTCCAGTTTTATCTGAAGATGTTTCTTTGTCACCATAGGCTTCAATGCGATCTAAAATTTCCCTTCTCAGATTCTCAAAAAACAGGGCTAACAATGTGATCCATGAAAAGAATTGTGTAACTCTATGAGATGAATTCACACATCCAAAGCAGTTTGTCAGAATGCTTCTTTTTGGTTTTTATCTGAGGATATTTCCTTTGTCACCATAGGCTTCAATGCACCCCCAGAGATTCTCTTGCATTCTCCATGAAAACAGTGTTAGCAAACTGCTGTATTAAAAGAACAGTGTAACTCTGTGTGATGAATTCCCACATCACAAAGCAGTTTCTCAGAAAGCTTATTTGTAGTTTTTATCTAAGGATATTTCCTTTTTCACTATAGGCCTCAAATTGCTCCCAAGTATCCCTTTGCAGATTCTCCGAAAAGAGTGTTAGCAAACTGCTCCATGAAAACAAATGTTAACTCTGTGAGATGAATTCACACATCACAAAGAACTTTCTCAGAAAGCTTCTTTCCAGTTTTTATCTGAGGATAATTCCTTGTCACCATAGGCTTCAATGTGATCCAAAATATCCCTTCTCAGATTCCCCAAAAACAGTGCAAACAACGTGACCCATGGATAGAATCTTGTAACTCTATGAGATGAATTCACACATACAAAGCAGTTTCTCAGAAAGCTTCTTCTTGGTATTTATCTGTTTATGTTACTTTGCCCCCCATAGACTTCAATGCGCTCCTAAATATCCTAATGCATATTCCAGGAAAACAGTGTTAGCAGACTGCTCAATGAAAATAACATTGTAACTATGTGAGATATATTCACACATCACAAAGTAGTTTGTCAGAAGGTTTATTTGTAGTTTTATCTGAGAATATTTCCTTTTTTACTATAGACCTCAAAGTGCTCCCAAATATCCCATTGCAGATTCCACGAAGAGAGTGTTAGCAAACTGCTCCACAAAAAGAAATGTGGATCTCTGTGAGATGAATTCACACATCACAAAGAACTTTCTCAGAAAGCTTCTTTCCAGTTTTCATCTGAGGATATGTCCTTGTCACCAGAGGATTCAATGCTATCCAAAATATTCCTTCTCAGTTTCCCAAAAAAGAGTGCTAACAAAGTGATCTATGAAAAGAATCATGATACTCTGTGAGATGAATTCACATATCCAAAGCAGTTTCTGAGAAATCTTCTTTTTGGTTTTTATCTGAGGATATTTCCTTTGTCCCCATAGGCTTCAATGTGCTCCCAAATATCCTCATGCAGATTTCAGGAAAAAAGTGTTAGCAGACTGCTCAATGAAATAACATTGTAACTCTGTGAGATGTATTCACACATCACAAAGCAGTTTCTCAGAAGTCTTCCTTTTGGTTTTATCTGAGGATATTTCCTTTGTCATCACAGGCTTCAAAGTGCTCCCAAACATCCCATTGCATTTTCCACGAAAACAGTGATAGCAAACTGCCGTATGAAAAGAACAGTGTAACTCTGTGAGATGAATACACATATCACAGAGAACTTTCTCAGAAAGCTTCTTTCCAGTGTTTATCTGAAGATAATGTCCTTGTCACCATAGGATTCAATGCTATCCCTAATATCCCATCTCAGATTCCCCAAAAAGAGGGCTATCAAAGAGATCCATGAAAAGAATCGTGCAACTTGGTGAGATGAATTCACACATCCAAAGCAGTTTCTCAGAAAGCTTCATTTTGGTTTTTATCTGAGGTTATTTTCTTGCGCCCAGAAGATTCAATGGGCTCCCAAATATCCTAATGCAGATTCCAGGAAAACAGTGTTAGCAGACTGCTCAATGAAAAGAACGGTGTAACCGTATGAGATGAATTCACGCATCACAAAGCAGTTTCTCAGAAAGCATCTTTCTAGGTTTTATCTGATGATATTTCCTTTGTCACCATAAGCTTCATTACGCTAAGAAATATCCCATTGCAGATAGCATGAAAACAGTCTTAGCAACCTGCTCAATGAAATGAAAAGTGTAATTCTGTGAGATGCATTCACACATCACAAGGCAGTTTCTGAGAAAGCTTCTTTCTAGCTTTTATCTGACGATGTTTCCATTTTCACCATAGGCCTCAATATGCTCCCAAACATCACTTTTCAGATTCCACGAAAACAGTGTTACAAACTGCTTCATGAAGAGAAATGTGTAACTCTGTGAAACAAATTCACACATCACAAATAAGTTTCTCAGAAAGCTTCTTTCTAGTTTTTGTTTGAGGATAGTTTCTTTGTCAGTGTAGGCTTCAATGCAATCCAAAATATCCCTTCTCAGATTCCACAAAAACAGTGGTACAGACTGCTCCATAAAATAAAAGTGTAACTCTGTGAGATGAATTCACACATCACAAAGCAGTTTCTCAGAAACATTCCTTCCAATTTTTTTCTGAGGATATTACCTTTGTCACCATAACGTTCAATGCGCTGCGAAATATCCCTTTATGGATTCCAAGAAAACAGTGTCAGCAGACTGCTCAATGAAAATAACATTGTAACTCTCAGAGATGTATTTGCATATCACAAAGCAGTTTCTCAGAAGGCTTCTTTTTGGATTTTATCTGAGGATATTTCATTTGTCACCATAGGTTTCAATGCGCTCCCAAACATCCTCTTGCATTTTCCACGAAAACAGTGTTAGCAAACTACCGTATGAAAAGAACGGTATAACTCTGTGAGAAGAATTCACAAATCAGAAAGAACTTTCTCAGGAAGCTTCCTTCCAGTTTTTATCTGAGGATATGTCCTTGTCACCATAGGCTTCAACGCTATCCAAACTATTCCTTCTCGGATTCCCCAAAAAGTGTGCTAATGAAGTGATCCATGAAAAGAGTCGTGTACCTCTTTGAGATGAATTCACACATCCAAAGCAGTTTCTCAGAAAGCTTCTTTTGGTTTTTATCTGAGGATGTTTCCCTTTTCCCCTAGGCTTCAATGAGCTCCCGAATATCTTAACGTGGATTCCAGGAAAACAGTGTTACCAGACTGCTCAATGAAAAGAACGGTGTAACTCAGATGAATGAACCCATCACAAAGCAGTTTCTCAGAAAGCTTCTTTCTAGATTTTATCTGATGATATTTTCTTGTCACCATAATCTTCATTGCACTAAGAAATATCCCATTGCAGATTCCAAGAAAACAGTGTTAGCAAACTGCTCGCTGAAAAGTGTAACACTGTGAGATGTATTCACACATCACAATGCAGTTTGTCAGTAAGAATCTTTCTAGTTTTCACCTGAGGATATTTTCTTTTCCACCATAGGCCTCAATGTGCTCCTAAATATCAATTTGCAGATTCCACGAAAACTGTGTTAGCACACTGCTTCATGAAGAGAAAGGTGTAACTCTGTGAGATGAATTCACACATCACAAAGAAGTTTTCAGAAAGCTTCCTTCTGGTTTTATCTGAGGATATTTCTTTCGCCCATATAGTCTTTATAGCGATCCAAACTATCACTTTTCAGATTCCACAAAAACAGTGCTAGCAAACAGCTCCATGAAGGAGTGGTGTAACAATGTGAGATTAATTCACACATCACAAAGCAGTTTCTCAGAAAGCCTCTTTCTGATTCTTACCTGAGGATATTCCTTTGTCACCATAGGCTTCAAAGCCATCCAAAATATTAATTCTCGGATTTCAAAAAAAAAAAAAAAAGTGCTAGCAAACTCCTCCATGAAAGAGTGGTTTAACTCTGTGAGATGAATTCACATATCACAAAGCAGTTTCTCAGAAAGCTTCAATCTGGTTTTTATCTGAGGATATTTCCTTTGTCCATATAGTCTTCATAGAGATCCAAAATGTCACTTCTGAGATTCCATAAAAACAGTGCTAGTGAACGGCTCCATGAAATAGTGGTGTAACTCTGTGAGATGAATTCACACATCACAAAGCAGTTTCTCAGAAAGCTTCTTTCTTGTTTTACCTGAGGATATTTTAGGTCTGAAAGCGCCCCCTTGTGTCTCATTGCAGATTGTGCAAAAACAAGCTTCTCAATGAAAGCAAGGGTGTAACTCTGTGAGTTGAATTCACCCACAACAAAACAGTTTCTGAGAGGGCTTCTCTCCAGTTTTTATTTGAGGATATTTCATTTTTCACCATGGGATTCAACAATATCCAAAATGTCACTTCTGAGATTCCACAAAAACAGTGCTAGTAAACTCCTCCATGAAACAGTGGTGCAACTCTGTGAAATGAATTCACACATCACAAAGCAGTTTCTCAGAAAGCTTATCTGGTTTTTATCTGAGGATATTTCCTTTGTTCCTTTAATCTTGAAAGCGATCCGAAATATCAGTTCTCAGATTGCACAAAACCACTGCTAGCAAACAGCTGCATGAAACAGTGTTGTAACTCTGCAAGATGAATTCACACATCACAAAGCAGTTTCTAAGAAAGCTTTTCTCTTGTTTTTATCTGAGGATATTTCAGATCTCAAAGTGCCCCCGTTTTTCTCATTGCAGATTCTTTGAAAACACTGTTAGCAAGCTTCTCAATGAAAGTAATGGTGTAACTCTGTGAGCTGAATTCACCCACAACAAAGCAGTTTCTGAGAAGGCTTCTCTCCAGTTTTTATCTGAGGTTATTTCATTTTTCAGCAGGGGATTCAACGATATCCAAAATATCACATCTGAGATTCCACAAAATCAGTGCTAGCAAACTCCTCCATGAACAAGTGGTGTAATTCTGCGAAATGAATTGACACATCACAAAGCAGTTTTTCAGAAAGCTTCATTCTGATTTTTATCTGAGGATATTTCCTTTGTCTGTATAGTCTTCAAAGTGATCCAAAATATCTGTTCTCAGATTCCAGAAAAACAGTGGTAGCAAGTGGCTCCATGAAGTAGTGGTGTAACTCTATGAGATGAATTCACACATCACAAAGCGGTTTCTCACAAAGGTTATTTCTGGCTTTTATCTGAGGATATTTCCTTTGTCTGTATAGTCTTCCCAGTGATCCAAAATATCACTTCTCATATTTCAAAGAAACAGTGCCAGCAAATGGCTGCACGAAAGAGTGGTGTAACCGTGTGAGATGAATTCACACATCACAAAGCAGTTTCTCAGAAAGTTTCTTTCTGCTTTATTCTGAGGATCATTCCTTTGTCACCATAGGCTTCAGAGACATACAAAATATCACTTCTGAGATTCCACAAATACAGTGCTAGCAAACGGCTCCATGAAAGAGTGATGTAACAATGTGAGATGAATTCACACATCAGAAAGCAGTTTCTCAGAAAGCTTCTTTGTTGTTTTTATCTGAAGATATTTCAGGTCTCACTGCACTCCCATATATCTAATTACAGAGACTATGAAAAGAGTGATAGCAAACTACTCAATGAAAGCAACGGTGTAACTCTGTGAGACGAATTCACACACTACAAAGCAGTTTCGGAAAAGGCCTCTCTCCAGTTTTTATCTGAGGATATTTCTTTTTTCACCATAGGCTTCAAAGTGATCCAAAATATTACATCTCAAATTCCACAAAAACAGTGCTAGCAAAGTCCTCCATGAAAGAGTGGTGTAACTCTGTGAGAGGAATTCACACATCACAAAGCTGTTTCTCAGAAAGCTTCTTTCTGGTTTGTTATCTGAGGATATTTCATGTCTCAAAGTGCCCCCGTGTGTCTCAGTGCAGATTTGGCGAAAACACTGTTAGCACGCCTCTCAATAAAAGCAATGGTATAACTCTGTGAGCTGAATTTACCCACAACAAAGCAGTTTCTGAGAAGGCTTCTCTCCAATTTTTATCTGAGGATATTTCATTTTTCACCAGGGGATTCAATGGTATACAAAATATCACTTATGAGATTCCACAAAAACAGTGCTAGCAAATGGCTGCATGAAATAGTGGTATAACTTTGTGAGATGAATTCACACATCACAAAGCAGTTTCTCAGGAAGATTCTTTTGGGTTTATTCTGAGGATCTTTCCTTTGTCACCATAGGCTTCAAAAACAATACAAATAATCAATTCTCAGAATCCACAAAAACAGTGCTTGCAAATGGATCCATGAAATAGTGGTGTAACTCTGTGAGATCAATTCACAGAACACATAGCAGTTTCTCAGAAAGCTTCTTTGTTGTTTTTATCTGAGGATATTTCAGGTCTCAATGCACTCCCGTATATCTCATTGCAGATTCTGCAAAGACAGTGATAGCGAACTTCTCAATGAAAGCAATGTTGTAACCCTGTGAGGTGAATTCCCACACCACAAAGCAGTTTCTGAGAAGGCTTCTCTCCAGTTTTTTTTATGAAGATATTTCTTTTTTCCCCATGGGATACAATGTTATCCAAGACATCTCTTCTGTAATTCCATATAAAGAATGCCAGCAAACTCCTCCATGAAACAGTGGTGTAACTCTGTGAGATGAATTCACACATCACAAAGCAGTTTCTCAGAAGGCTTCATTCTGGTTTTTTTCTGAGGATACTTCCTTTGTCCGTATAGTCTTCAAAGCAATCCGAAATATCAGTTCTCAGATTCCACAAAAGCAGTGCTAGCAAACGGCTCCAAGAAAGAGTGGTGTAACTCTGTGAGATGAATTCACACATCAAAAGCACTTTCTCAGAAAGTTTCTTTCTGGGTTTTATCTGAGGATATTTCCTTTGTCCGTATAGTCTTCATAGCAATCCAAGATATCACTTCTCAGATTCCACAAAAACAGTGCTCTCAAATTGCTCCATGAAATAGTATTGTAATTCTGTGAGATCAGTTCAGCCATCACAAAGCAGTTTCTCAGAAAGCTTCTTTCTTGTTTTTATCTGAGGATATTTCAGGTCTCATTGCACTCCCGTATATCTCATTGCAGAGTCTGCGAAAACAGTGATAGCAAACTTCTCAATGAAAGCAATGGTGTAACTCTGTGAGATGAATTCACACACCACAAAGCAGTTTCAGAGAAGGCTTTTCTCCAGTTTTTATCTGAGAAAATGCTTTGTGATGTTGCAGATTCCAAGAACACAGTGTTAACAAACTGCTCCATGAAAAGAACAGCTTAACTATGTGAATTGAATTCACACATTACAAAGCAGTTTCTCAGAAAGCTTCTTTTTGGTGTTTCTCGGAGGATATTTTCTTTGTCACCATAGGCTTCAAAGTGCTCCCAATATCCTTTTGCAGATACCACGAAAACAGTGTTATCAAACTGCTCAATTAAAAGTATGGTGTAATTCTGTGAGATGAATTCACACATCACAAAGCTGTTTCTCAGAAAGTTTGTTTTTGGTTTTCCTATGAGGATGTTTCCTTTTTCACTATCGGCCTCAATGCACTCCCAAATATCCTTTTGCAGATTCCATGAAAACTGTGTTAGAAAACTGCTCCATGAACACTAAGTTGTAACTCTGTGAGATTAATTCCCACAATACAAAGAACTTTCTCAGAAAGCTTCTTGTTAGCTTTTATCTAAGGATATTTCCTAAGTAACCATAGGCTTCAATGCCATCCAAAATATCCCTTCTCTGATTCTCCAAAAACAGTGCTAGCAAACTGATCCATGAAAAGAATCGTGTAACTCTGTGAGACGATTTAACACATCCAAAAGCGGTTTCACAGAAAGCTTCTCTTTAGTTTTTATCTGAGGATATTTCCCTTGTCACCCTAGGCTTCAATGAGATCCAAAATATCCCTTCTCAGATACCACAAAAACAGTGCTACCAAACTGATCCATGTAAAGAATCATGTAACTCTGTGAGAATAATTCACAAATCACAAAGCAATTTTCCAGAAAGCTTCTTTCTACCTTTTCTATGAGGATATTGTGTTTGTCACGATAAGATTCATTGTGCTTTGAAATATCCCTTGGCAGACTAGAAGAAGACATTGTCAGCGCACTGCTCAATGAAAACAACAGTGTAACTTTGTGAGATGAATTCACACATCACACAGCAGTTTCTCAAAAAGCCCCTTTCTATTTTTTATCAGAGGATATTTGCTTTTTTATCATAGTCCTAAATGCAATCCCAAATATCCCTTTGCAGATTCCATGCAAACAGTGTTAGCACACTACTCTGTGAAAAGAAAGATGTAACTCTATGTGATGAAATCACACATCACAAAGAATTTTCTCCGACAGTGTCTTTCTAGTTTTTATCTGAGCATATTCAATATTTCATTATAGGCCTCCATGCTCTGCCCAATATCCCTTTGCAGATTCCATGAAAACAGTGCTACCAAACTGATGCATGAAAAGAATCTTGTAACTGGCTGAGATGAATTAACACATCAGAAAGCATTTCTTCAGAGAGATTCTTTCTAGTTTTTATATGAAGGTATTTCCTTTGTCACCTTAACTTCAATGTTTTCCAAAATATCATTTTGCGGATTCCACAAAAACAGTGTTAGCAAACTACTCAATGAAAGGAACGGTGTATCTCTGTGAGATGAATTCACACATCACAAAGCAGTTTCTTAGAAAGCATCTTTCGAGTTTTCACCTGAGGAGATGTCCTTTTACACCATAGGCCTCAATGTGCACAAAAAAATCTATGTGCAGATTCCACGAAAACAGTGTTAGAAAACTACTCTATGAAAAGAAAGGTTTAACCCCTTGGAATAAATTCACAACTCATGATGAAGTTTCTCAGAAAGCTTCTTTCAAGTTTTTATCTTATGATATTTCCTTTCTCACCATAGGCTTCAATCCGCTCCCAAACATCCTGTTGCAAATTACTCGAAAACAGTTTTATAAAACTGCTCAATGAAAAGTATGGTGTAACACAGTGATACGAGTTCACACATCCCAAAGGAGTTTCTCGGAAAGCTTCTTTCTACTTTTCTCTGAGAATAATTTCTTTTCACCATGGGCTTCAAAGCAATCCTAAATATCCCTTCTGAGATTCCCCAAAAAAACAGTGCTACCAAACTGATCCATGAAAAGAATCGTGTACCTCTGTAAGATGAATACACACATCACAAAGCGGTTTCTCAGAAAGCTTCTTTCTAGTTTTTATATGAGGATATTTCCTTTGAAACCATAAGCCTCAATGTGCTTCAAAATATCATATTGCAGATTCCATGAAAATAGTGTTAGCAAACTGCTGCATGAAAAGTAAGGCGTAATTCTGTGAGTTGAATTCACACATGACAAAGAAGTTTCTCAGAAAGCTTCTCTCTAGTTTTAATCTGAGGATATTTGCTTTTACACCATAGACTTCAATACCATCCACAATATCCATTCTCAGATTCTCCAAAAACAGTGCTACAAAACTGCTCCATGAAAAGAAAGGTGTAACTCTGTGAGATGAATTCAAAAATCACATAGCAGATTCTCAGGAGACTTCTTACTAATTTTTGTCTGAGGATATTTCCTTTGTCACCATAGGCTTCAATGCGATCCAAAATATCCCATTGCAGGTACCAGAAAACAGTATTAGCAAACTGCTCAATGAAAAGTACAGTGTAACTCTGTGAGATCAATTCACACATCACAAAGCAGTCTCTCAGAAAGCTTCTTTTTGGTGTTTGTATGAGGATATTTCCTTTGTCACCATAGGCTTCAATGAGCTCCCAAATATCCTGTTGCAGTTTCAAGGAATACAGTGTTATCAAACTGCTCAATGAAAAAAAACGGTCTACAGATGAGAGATGAATTCACAAATCACAAAGAACTTTCTCATAAAGCTTCTTTCTAGTTTTTATCTGAGAATATTTCCTCTGTCAACATAGGCTTCAATGCAATACAAAATATCCCTTCTCAGATTTCCCTAAAACAGGGCTACCAAATTGATCCATGAAAACAGTCGTGTAATGTTATGAGATGAATTCACAAATCACAAATCAGTTTCTAAGGAAGATTCTTTCCAACTTTTATTGGAGGATATTTCCTTTGTCACCATAGGCTTCGATGCACTCCAAAATATCCTATGGCAGATTCCAAGAAAACACTGTTATCAAACTGCTCAGTGAAAAGTACAGTGTAACCTTCTGAGATGAATTCATATATCACAAAGCAGTTTCTCAGAAAGCATCTTTCCAGTTTTTATCTGAGGGTGTTTCCTTTTTCACCCTAGGACTCAAAGTGCTCCCAAATATATCTTTGCAGATTCCACAACAACAGTGTTAGCAAACTGCTCAATGAAAAGAAAAATGTAACTCTGTGAAATGAATTCACAAATCACAAAGCAGTTTCTCAGAAAGCTTCTTTCTAGTTTTTATCTGAGGATATTTCCTCTTACACCATAAACCTCAATGTGCTCCTGAATATCCATTTGTAGATTCCACGAAAAAAGTGTTAGCAAGGTGAACCATGAAAAGAAAGGTGTAGATCTTTGAGGTGAATTCACACATCACAAAGCTGTTTCTCAGAAAGTTTCTTTATAGTTTTAGTCTGAGGATATTTCCTTTGTCACCATAGGTGTCAATGCACTCCCAAATATTCTATTGCAGATTCCACAAAAATAATCTTAGAAAACAGCTCCAAGAAAAGAATCTTGTAACTCTGTGAGATGAAATCACACATCACAAATAATTTTCACATAAAGCTTCTTTCTAGTATTTTTCTGGGGATATTTCCTTTGTCACCATAGTTTCAATGTGATCCAAAATATCTCTTCTCAGATTCCCCAAAAACAGTGCTAAAAAACTGCTCCATGAAAAAAATAGTGTAACTCTGTGAGATGAATTCACACATCACACATCTGTTTCTCAGAAATATTTTTCTTGTTTTTATATGAGGATATTTTCTTCCTCACCATATTTCTCAAAGTGATCTGGAATATCCCATCGCACATTCCATGAAAAAAGTGTTAGTAAAAATCTCAATGAAAAGAATGGTGTATCTCTGTGAGATGAATTCACACATCATAAAGCAGTTTCTCAGAAAGTTTCTTTCTAGATTTTATCTGAGGATATTTCCTTTGTCACTGACAGCTTCAATGTGATTCAGAATATCCCTTCTCAGATTTCCCAAAAACACTGCTACCAAGCTGATCCTAGAAGAGGATCGTGCAGCTCTGTGAGATGAATTAGCACATCACAGAGCAGTTTCTCAGAAAACTTCTTCCTAGTTTTTGTAAGAGGATATTTGCTTTGTCACCATAAGCTTCCATTCCCTTTGCAGATTCCAAGAATACAGTGTTAGCAAAGTTCTCAATGAAAAGAACAGTGTAACTCAGTGAGAAGAATTCACACAAATCCAAAGCAGTTTCTCAGAAAGCTTCTTTTGGTTTTTATCTGAGGATATTTCCTTTGTGAACCTAGGCTTCAAAGCACTGCCAAATATCGCTTTGCATATTCCACAAAAAAGTGTGAGCAAACTTCTCAATGAAAAGAATGTTGTAACTAAGTGAGATGAATTCACACATCACAAAACAGTTTCTCAGAAAGATTTTTTCTAGTTTTTATCTGAGTATATTTTCTTTTACACTATAGGCCTCAATGGACTCCCAAATATCCCTTTGCAGATTAAATGCAAACAGTGTTAGCAAACTGCTGCATGAAAAGAAAGCTGTAAATCGGTAAGATCAATTCCAATATCACAAAGAACTTTCTCAGAAAGCTTCTTTCTAGTTTTTATCTGAGGATATTTTGTCACCATAGGCTTCAATGCAATCCAAGATATCCCTTTTCAGATTCCCCAAAGGTAGTGCTATCAAACTTCTCCATGAAGAGAATTGAGTTACTCTGTGAGATGAATTACAAATCACAAAGTAGTTTCTCAGAAAGCTTCTTTCTTATTTTTTTAGAAGGATATTTCCTTTGTCACCATAAGTGTCAATGCACTCTAAAATATCTCATTGCAGATTCCAAGAAAACAGTGTTAGCGCACTTCTAAATGAAAACAACAGTGTAAGTCTGTAGGATGAATTACATATCACAAAGTATTTTCTCAGAAAGCTTCCTTTTGGTTTATTATCTGAGAATATTTCCTTTGCAACCATAGGTTTCAATGCACTACCAAATATCCTATTGCAGATTCCATGAAAATATTGTTAGCAAACTGTTCAATGTAAAGAACGGGGAACTTATGTTAACACATTTTGGTCAGGAGCAAGATGGCTGAATAGGAACAGCTCCAGTCTCCAACTGCCAGCATGAGTGACACAGAAGGCAGGTGATTTCTGCATTTTCAACAGAGGTACTGGATTTATCTCACTAGGGAGTGCCTAACAATCAGTGCTGGTCAGCTGCTGCAGCCCGACCAGCGAGAGCTGAAGCAGGGCAAGGCATCGCCTCACCTAGGAAGTGCAAGGGGGAAGGGAATCCCTTTTCCTAGCCAGGGGAACTGAGACACACAACACCTGGAAAATCGGGTAACTCCCACCCCAATACTGCGCTTTATCAAGGATCTTAGCAAACGGGCAGACCAGGAGACTATATCCCACACCTGGCCGGGAGGGTCCCACGCCAACGGAGCCTTCCTTATTGCTAGCACAGCAGTCTGTGATCTCGCAGCAAGGTGGCAGCGAGGCTGGGGGAGGGTCGCCCACCATTGCTGAGGCTTAAGTAGATAAACAAAGCAACTGGGCAACTCCAACTGGGTGGAGCTCACAGCAGCTCAAGGATTCCTGCCTGTCTCTGTAGACTCCACCTCTGGGGACAGGGCACAGCTAAACAACAACAACAGCAACAACAACAAAAAGCAGCTGAAACCTCTGCAGACGCAAACGACTCTGTCTGACAACTTTGAAGAAAGCAGTGGATCTCCCAACATGGAGGTTGAGATCTGAGAACGAACAGACTGCCTGCTCAAGTGCCTCCTTAGTAGCCTAACTGGGAGACAATCCCCACTAGGGGCAGACTGACACCACCTATCTCACATGGTGGAGTACACCCCTGAGAGGAAGCTTCCAAAGCAAGAATCAGACAGGTACACTCGCTGTTCAGCAATATTCTATGTGCTGCAGCCTCTGCTGCTGACACCCAGGCAAACAGGGGTCTGGTGTGGACCTCAAGCACTCTCCAACAGACCTACAGCTGAGGGTCCTGACTGTTAGAAGGAAAACTATCAAACAGGAAGGACACCTACACCAAAACCCCATCAGTACATCACCATCATCAAAGACCAGAGGCAGATAAAACCACAAAGATGGGGAAAAAGCAGGGCAGAAAAGCTGGAAATTCAAAAAATAAGAGCGCATCGCCCCTTGCAAAGGAACGCAGCTCATTGCCAACAACATATAAAAGCTGGACGGAGAATGACTTTGACGAGATGAGAGAAGAAGGCTCCAGTCCATCAAATTTCTCAGAGCTAAAGGAGGAATTACGTACCCAGCACAAAGAAACTAAAAATCTTGAAAAAAGAGTGGAAGAATTGATAACTAGAATGATTAATGCAGAGAGGGCCATAAACGAATTGACAGAGATAAAAACCATGACACCAGAAATACGTGACAAATGCACAAGCTTCAGTAACTGACTCGATCAACTGGAAGAAAGAGTATCTGCGATTGAGGATCAAATGAATGAAATGAAGCAAAAAGAGAAACACAAAGAAAAAAGAAGAAAAAGAAATGAACAAAGCCTGCAAGAAGTATGGGATTATGTAAAAAGACCAAATCTACGTCTGATTGGGGTGCCTGAAAGTGAGGGGGAAAATGGAACCAAGTTGGAAAACACTCTTCAGGATATCATCCAGGAGAACTTGCCCAACCTAGTAGGGCAGGCCAACATTCAAATCCAGGAAACACAGAGAACGCCACAAAGATACTCCTCGAGAAGAGCAACTCCAAGACACATAATTGCCAGATTCACCAAAGTTGAAATGAAGGAAAAAATCTTAAGGGGAGCCAGAGAGAAAGGTCGGGTTACCCACAAAGGGAAGCCATCAGACTAACAGCAGATCTCTCAGTAGAAAGTCTACAAGTAAGAAGAGAGTGGGGGCCAATATTTAACATTCTTAAAGAAAAGAATTCTAAACCCAGAATTTCATATCCAGCCAAACTAAGTTTCATAAGTGAAGGAGAAATAAAATCCTTTACAGATAAGCAAATGCTTAGAAATTTTGTCACCACCAGGCCTGCCTTACAAGAGACCCTGAAGGAAGCACTAAACATGGAAAGGAACAACCGGTACCAGCCATTGCAAAAACATGCCAAAATGTAAAGAGCATCTATGCTAGGTAGAAACTGCATCAACTAATGAGCAAAATAACCAGTTAATATCATAATGGCAGAATCAAGTTCACACATTCACACATAACAATCTTAACCTTAAATGTAAATGGACTAAATGCTCCAATTAAAAGACACAGACTGGCAAACTGGATAAAGAGTCAAGACCCATAAGTCTGCTGTACTCAGGAGACCCATCTCACACGCAGAGACATACATAGGCTCAAAATAAAGGGGTAGAGGAAGATCTACCAAGCAAATGGAGAAAAAAAAATCAGGGGTTGCAATACTAGTCTCTGATAAAACAGACTTTAAACCATCAAAGATCAAAAGAGACAAAGAAGGCCATTACATAATGGTAAAGGGATCAATTCAACAGGAAGAGCTATCCTATATATGCACCCAATACAGGAGCACCCAGATTCATAAAGCAAGTCCTTAGAGACTTACAAAGAGACTTAGACGCCCTTACAATAATAATGGCTTCAACACCCCACTGTCAACATTAGAAAGATCAACGAGACAGAAAGTTAACAAGGATATCCAGGAATTGAACTCATCTCTGCAGCAAGCAGACCTAATAGACATCTATAGAACTCTCCACCCCAAATCAACAGAATATACATTCTTCTCAGCACCACATCATACTTATTCCAAAATTGACCACATAATTGGAAGTAAAACACTCCTCGGCAAATGTATAAGAACATAAATTATAACAAACTATCTCTCAGACCACAGTGCAATCAAACTAGAACTCAGGACTAAGAAACTCAATCAAAACTGCTCAACTACGTGGAAACGGAATAACCTGCTCCTGAATGACTACTGGGCACATAACGAAATGAAGGCAGAAATAAAGATGTTCTTTGAAACCAATGAGAACAAAGATACAAAATACCAGAATCTCTGTGACACATTTATAACAGTGTGTAGAGGGAAATTTATAGCACTAAATGTCCACAAGAGAAAGCTGGAAAGATCTAAATTTGACACTCTAATATCACAATTAAAAGAACTAGAGAAGCAAGAACAAACACATTCAAAGGTAGCAGAAGGCAAGAAATAACTAAGATCAGAGCAGAACTGAAGGAGATAGAGACACAAAAAACCCTCCAAAAAATCAATGAATCCAGGAGTTGGTTTTTTGAAAAGATCAACAAAATTGACAGACCACTAGCAAGACTAATAAAGAAGAAAAGAGAAGAATCAAATAGATGCAAAGAAAATGATAAAGGCGATATCACCACTGACCCCACAGAAATACAAACTACCATCAGAGAATACTATAAACACCTCTACACAAATAAACTAGAAAATCTACAAGAAATGGATAATTTCCTGGACACTTACACTCTCCCAAGACTAAACCAGGAAGAAGCTGAATTCCTGAATAGGCCAATAGCAGGCTCTGAAATTGAGGCAATAATTAATAGCCTACCAACTAAAAAATGTCCAGGCTCAGATGGATTCACAGCTGAATTCTACCAGAGGTACAAGGAGGAGCTGGTACCATTCCTTCTGAAACTATTCCAGTCAATAGAAAAAGAGGGAATCCTCCCTAACTCATTTTATGAGGCCAACATCATCCTGATACCAAAGCCTAGCAGAGACACAACAAAAAAAAAGAGAATTTTGGACCAATATCCCTGATGAACATTGATGCAAAAATCCTCAATAAAATACTGGCAAATCGGATCCATCAGCACATCAAAAAGCTTATCCACCATGATCAAGTGGGCTTCATCCCTGGGATGCAAGGCTGGTTCAACATACGCAAATCAGTAAACGTAATCCGGCATATAAACAGAACCAAAGACAAAAAACACATGATTATCTCAATAGATGCCGAAAAGGCCTTTGACAAAATTCAACATCCCTTCATGCTAAAAACTCTCAATAAATTCGGTATTGATGGAACATATCTCAAAATCATAAGAACTATTTATGACAAACCCACAGCCAATATCATACTGAATGGACAAAAACTGGAAAAGTTCCCTTTGAAAACTGGCAGAAGACAGGGATGCCCTCTCTCACCACTCCTATTCAACATAGTGTTGGAAGTTCTGGCTAGGGCAATCAGGCAAGAGAAAGAAATCAAGGGTATTCAGTTAGGAAAAGAAGAAGTCAAATTGTCTCTCTTTGCAGATGACATGATTGTATATTTAGAAAACCCCATTGTCTCAGCCCAAAATCTCCTTAAGCTGGTAAGAAACTTCAGCAAAGTCTCAGGATAGAAAACCAATGTGCAAAAATCACAAGCATTCTTATAGAACAGTAACGGACAAACAGAGAGCCAAATCATGAAGGAACTTCCATTCACAATTGCTTCAAAGAGAATGAAATACCTAGGAATCCAACTTACTAGGAATGTAAAGGACCTCTTCAAGGAGAACTACAAACCACTGCTCAGTGAAATAAAAGAGGACATAAACAAATGGAAGAACATACCATGCTCATGGATAGGAAGAATCAATACAGTGAAAATGGCCATACTGTCCAAGGTTATTTACAGATTCAATGCCATCCCCATCAAGCTACCAATGAGTTTCTTCACAGAATTGGAAAAAACTACTTTAAAGTTCATATGGAACCAAAAAAGAGCCTGCATTGCCAAGACAATCCTAAGTCAAAAGAACAAAGCTGGAGGCATCACGCTACCTGACTTCAAACTATACTACAAGGCTACAGTCACCAAAACAGCATGGTACTGGTACCAAAACAGAGATATAGACCAATGGAACAGAACAGAGTCCTCAGAAATAATACCACACATCTACAGCCATCTGATCTTTGACAAACCTCAGAAAATCAAGAAATGGGGAAAGGATTCCCTATTTAATAAATGGTGCTGGGAAAATTGGCTAGCCATAAGTAGAAAGCTGAAACTGGATCCTTTCCTTACTCCTTATACGAAAATTAATTCAAGATGGATTAGAGACTTAAATGTTAGACCTAATACCATAAAAACCCTAGAAGAAAACCTAGGTAATACCATTCAGGACATAGGCACGGGCAAGGACTTCATGTCTAAAACACCAAAAGCAATGGCAGCGAAAGCCAAAATTGACAAATGGGATCTCATTAAACTAAAGCGCTTCTGCACAGCAAAAGAAGCTACCATCAGAATGAACAGGCAACCTACAGAATGGGAGAAAATTTTTGCAATCTACTCATCTGACAAAGGGCTAATATCCAGAACCTACAAAGAACTCAAACAAATTTACAAGAAAAAAACAAACAACCCCATCAAAAAGTGGGCAAAGGATATGAACAGACATTTCTCAAAAGAAGACATTCATACAGCCAACAGACACATGAAAAAATGCTCAGCATCACTGGCCATCAGAGAAATGCAAATCAAAACCACAATAAGATACCATCTCAAACCAGTTAGAATGGCAATCATTAAAAAGTCTGGAAACAACAGGTGCTGGAGAGGATGTGGAGAAATAGGAACACTTTTACACTGTTGGTGGGATTGTAAACTAGTTCAACCACTATGGAAAACAGTATGGCGATTCCTCAAGGATCTAGAACTAGATGTACCATATGACCCAGCCATCCCATTACTGGGTATATACCCAAAGGATTATAAATTATTCTGCTATAAAGACACATGCACACGCATGTTTATGGCAATAGCAAAGACTTGGAATCAACCCAAATGTCCATCAGTGACAGACTGGATTAAGAAAATGTGGCACAGATACATCATGGAGTACTATGCAGCCATCAAAAAGGATGAGTTTGTGTCCTTTGTAGGGACATGGATGCAGCTGGAAACCATCATTCTCAGCAAACTATCACAAGAACAGAAAACCAAACACTGCATGTTCTCACTCATAGGTGGGAACTGAACAATGAGATCACTTGGACTCAGGAAGGGGAACATTATACTCTGGGGCCTATCATGGGGAGGGGAGAGGGGGGAGGATTGCACTGGGAGTTATACCTGATGTAAATGACGAGTAGATGGGTGCTGACGAGATGATGGGTGCAGCACACCAACATGGCACAAGTATACATATGTAACAAACCTGCACGTTATCCACATGTACCCTAGAACTTAAATGATAATAAAAAATTAAAAGAAAAAAAAAGAATGGTGAAAATCTGTGAGATGAATTGACACATAACAAGTCAGTCTCTCAGAAAGATTTTTTGTACTTTTTATTTGAGAATATTTCCTTTTTCACTATAGGCTTCAATACATTCAAAAATATCTTTTTTCAGATTCCATCAAAATAGTTTTAGCAAACTGCTCCATGAACATAAAGGTTTAACTCTGAGATTAATTCACATATCACAATGCAGTTTCTCACACAACTTCTTTTTAGTGTTTATCTGAGGGTATTTCCGTTTTCACCATATTCCTCAAGGCACTCTTGAATATTCCATTGTAGAATAAATGAAAAAATTGTTAACAAACTTCTTAATGAAAAGAACGGTGTAACTCTATGTGGTGAATTCACACATGAGAAAGCCTTTTACAGAAATCTTCTTTCTGTTTTTATCTGAGGATAGTTCCTTTGTCACCATAGGTTTCCATGTTCTCTCAAATATCCTACTGCAGATTCCACAAAAACAATGTTAGCAAACTTCTCCATGAAAAGAACGGTGTAAATCTGTGAGATGAATTCACATCACAAAGAACTTTCTCAGAAAGCTTCTTTCTGGTTTTTATCTGAGGATATTTCCTTTGTCACCATACGCTTCAATAAACTCTGAAACATCCCATTGCAGATTCCAAGAAAACAGTGTTAGTAAACTGCTCAATGAAAAGAACAGTGTAACTCTGTGAAACCAATTCACACATCAGAAAGCAATATCTCGGAAAGCTTCTTTTTGGATTATTATTTGAGTATATTTCCTTTGTCACCATAGTATTCAATGTGCTCCCAAATATCCTGTTGCAGATTCCACGAAAACAAAGTTATCAAACTCATCAATGTATAGAACAGTGTAAGTCTGGTAGTTGAATTCACACATCACAAAGAACTTTCTCAGAAAGTTTCTTTCTAGTTTTTATCTGAGGATATTTACTTTGTCATCATAGGATTCAAGGCAATCCAAAATATCCCTCTCAGATTCCCCCAAAACAGTGCAACCAAATGGTTAAATGAAAAGAATTGTGTAACTCCATGAGATGAATTAACACATCACAAAGAGGTTTCTCAGAAAGCTTCTTTCTACATTTATATGAGGATATTTCCTTTGCCACCATAAGCTTCTGTGTGCTCAAAAATATCCTAATGTAGATTCTATGAAAACAACGTTAACAGACTACTCAATGAAAAGAACGGTGTAACTCTGTGAGATGAATTAACTCATCATGAAACAGTTTCTCAGAAAGCTTCTTTCTAGTTTTTATCTGAGGATATTTCCTTTGTCACCATAAGCTTCATTGCGCTAAGAAATATCCCATTGCAGATTTCAAGAAAACAGTGTTAGCAAACTGCTCAATAAAAAGAACAGTGTAACACTGGGGGATGAATTAATCCATCACAAATCGGTTTCTCAGATAGCTTCTTTCTAGGTTTTATCTGAGGATATTTCCTTGTTCACCATAGGCCTCAATGAGATCCCATATATGCCTTTGCAGATTCCACGAAAACAGTGTAGGCAGACTGCTCCTTGAAAAGAAATATATAACTCTGTGAGATGAATTCACACATCACAAAAACGTTTCTCAGAAAATTTCTTTTTAGTTTTTATCTGAGGGTATTTCCTTTGTCACCATAGGCTTCAATGTGATCCAAAATATCCCTTCTCAGATTAACCAATAACAGTTCCACCAAACTGCTGAATGAAAAAAAATGTGTAACTCTTTGAGATGAAATTAAAAATCACAAAACAGTTTCCGAGGAAACTTCTTTCTAGGTTTCTTCTGAGGGCTTTGTCACCATGGGCCTCAATGTGATGTGAAATATTACTTCTGAGATTCCCGAAAAACAGTACTACAAAACTGCTTCATGAAAAGATCGTGTAACTCTGTGAGATGAATTCACACATCACAAAGCAGTTTCTCAGAAAACTTCTTTCTAGTTTTTTTCTGAGGCTATTTCTTATGTCACCCTAAGCTTCAAAGATGTCAAAAATATCCCATTGCAGATTCCAAGAAAAAAGAACAGTGTAACTCTGTGAAATGAATTCACACATCACAAAGTAGTCTCTCAGAAAGGTTATTTTGGTTTTTATCTGAGGATATTTCCTTTGCCACCATAGGCTTCAAAACATTCCAAAATATCCTATTGCAGATTATATGAAAACATTGTTAGCATACTGTTCAATGAAAAGAATGCTGTAACATAGTGAGATGAATTCACACATCACAAAGCACTTTCTCAGAAAGTTTCCTTCTGGTTTTTATCTGAGGATATTTCCTTTTTCACCACAGGCTTCAATGTTGTCCCAAATATCCCTTTGCAGATCCCATGAAAACAGTGTTAGCAAACTTCTCCATGGAAAGAAAGATGTAAGTCTGTGAGATGAATTCGCACACCACAAAGAACTCTCTAGGAAAGTTGCTTTCTAGTTTTTAGCTGAGGATATTTCCTTTGTCACCATATGTTTCAATGCAATTCCACGTATCCCTTGTCAGATTCTGCAAAAACTGTGCTACAATCTGCTCCATGAAAAGAAAGCTTTAACTCTCTGAGGTGAATTCACACATCACAAAGAAGTTTCATAGAAAGCTTCCTGCTAGTTTATATCTGAAGACATTTCCTCAGTCATCGTAGACATCAATGTGATCCAAAATATCCCTTCTCAGTTTCCCCAAAAACAGTGCTACCAAACTGCTACATGAAAAGAATCGTGTAACTCTGTGAGATGAATTAACACATCACAAAAGTTTCTCATAATGCTTTTTTCTAGTACATATTTGAGCATATGTCCTTTGTAACCATAAGCTTCAAAGCACTCTGAAATATCACAATACAGATTCTAAGAAAATAGTGTTAGCAAACTGCTCAATGAAAAGAACAGTGTCACTCTGTGAGACGAATTCATATATCACAAAGCAGTTTCTCAGAAAGCTGCTTTCCAGTTTTTATCTGAGGATATTTCCCTTTTTGCCATATGCCTCACTGCATTCTGAAATATCAATTTGCAGATTCAATGAAAAGAGTGTTAGCAAGATGCTCCATGAAAAGAAAGGTGTAACTCTGTGAGATGAATTCACACATCACAAAGAACTTCCTGTGAAAGCTTCTTTCCAGTTTTTAGCTCTGGATATTTCCTTTGTCACCATAGGCTTCAATGCGATCCAAAATATCCCTTCTCAGATTCCCCCAAAACAGTGCTACCAAGCAGATCCATGAAAAAATATCCTGTCATTCCGTGAGATGAATTAATACATCAAAAAGCAGTTTCTCACAAAATCTCTTTCTCATTTTAATTTGAGGGTATTTCCTTTTTCACTATATGCCTCAATGTGTTCCCTAATATCTGTTTGCAGATTCCATGAAAAGAGTGTTAGCAAACTTCTCCATGAAAAGAAAGGTGTAACTGTGTGAGATGAATTCAGACATCACAAAGAACTTTTTCAGAAAGCTTCTATCTAGTTTTTATCTGAGTACATTTCCTTTGTCACCATAGGCTTTAATGTAATTCAAAATATCCCTTTTCAGATTCCCCATAAATATTGTTGGAAAACTGCTCCATGAAAAAAAAGTTATATCTCTGTGAGGTGAATTCACACATGAGAAACAATTTTTCAGAAAGCTTCTTGCTAGTTTTTATTTGAGGATATTTCCTTAGTCATCATTGACATCTATGTGATCCAAAATATCCCTTCTCAGATTCCCCAAAAACAATGCTACCAAACTGCTCCATGAAATGAATTGTGAAGTCTGTGAGATGAATTCACACATCACAAAGCCATCACAAAGTGGTTTCTCTGAATGCTTCTTTCTAGTTTTTTTATGAGAATATTTCCTTTGTTTTGCCATAAGCTACAATGGACTCTGAAATATCCCATTGCAGATTCCAAGAAAACAGTGTTAGCAAACTGCTCAATGAAAAGATCTCTGAAACTATGTGAGATGAATTCATACATCACAAACAGTTTCTCAGAAAGCTTCTATCTAGGTTTTTTATGCAGATATTTCCTTTTTCACCATAGACCTCAAATTGTTCAAAAATATCCCTATGAAAATTCCAGAAAAAGAGTGTTAGCACATTGTTACAGGAAAAGAAAGGTACAGCTCTGTGAGATGAATTCACAAATCACAAAGCAGTTTCTCAGAAAGCTTCTGTTTGGTTTTTGTCTGAGGATAGTTCCTTGGTCACCGTAGGCATAAATGCACTCCCAAATATCCTATTGCAGACTCCATGAAAACAGTGTTATCAAACTACTCAATGAAAACAACAGTGTAACTCTGTGAGATGAATTCACACGTGACGAAGTAGATTCTCAGAAATGTTCTTTCCTGTTTTTAATTGAAGATATTTCCTTTGTCACCATAGGCTTCAGTGTGACCCAAAGTATCTCTTCTCAGATTCCCCCAAAACAGTGCTACCAAACTGTTCCATGAAAAGAATGGTGTAACTCTGTGAGATAAATTAACATATCACAAAGATGTTTCTCAAAAAATTTCTTTCTAGTTTTTATCTGAGGATATTTCCTTTTTCACCATTTTAATCAATGCACTCCCCAATATTCCAGAGCAGGTTAAACAAAAAAGTGTCAGCAAACTTTTTGATGAAAGGAACAGTGTAACTCTGTGAGATGAATTCACACATCACAAAGTAGTTTCACAGAAAGCTTCTTTTTGGACTTTTATCTGTGGATATTTCCTTTTCCACCATAGATTTCAATGCACTCCAAAATATTCTATTGCAGATTTCATGAAAACAGTGTTATCAAACTGCTTAAGGAAAAGAAGGGTGAAACTCTGTAGGATGAATTCACACATCATAAAGCAGTTTTTCAGAATGCTTCTTTCTAGTTTTTATCTGAGGATATTCCCTTTATCACCATAGGCTTCAATGCAATCAAAAATATCTCTTCTCAGATTCCCCAAAGACAGTGCTACCAAACTGCTCCATGAAAAGAATGGTGTAACTCTGTGAGATGAATTCACACATCACAAAACTGTTTCTCAGAAAGCTTCTTTCGAGTTTTCATATGCGGATATTTCCTTTTAAACCATAGGCTTCAATGTGCTCCCAAATATCCCTTCTCTGACACCACAAAAGCAGTGACGCCAAAGTTCTCCCTCAACAGTAATGTTTAGCTCTATGAGGTGAATACACACATCACAAAGAAGATTCTCAGAAAGCTTCTCTCCAGTTTTTAACTGAAGATATTTCCTGTTTCGCCATTAGACTCAATGCGCTCCAGAATATCCCTTTGCAGATGCCAGAAAAACGGTGTTACCAAACTGCTCAATGAAAATAAAGTTGTAACTCTGTGAGATGAATTCACCCATCACACAGCAGTTTCTCAAAAAGCTTCTTTCTAGTTTAAATCTGAGAATATTTCCTTTTTCACCATAGGCTTCAATGCAATCCAAAATATGCCTTCTCTCATACCCCAAAAACAGTGCTACCAAACTGATCCAGGAAAAGATTCATGTAACTCTTTGAGATGGATTAGCACATCACAAAGCAATTTCTCAGAAAGCTTCTTTCTACTTTTTCTATGAGGAAATTTCCTCTGTTACCATGAGCTTCAATACGCTCTGAAATATCCCATTGCAGATTCCAAGAAAGCAGTGTTAGCAAACTGCTCACTAAGAAGATCCCTGTAACACTGTGAGATGAATTCACACATCACAAAACAGTATCTCAGAACGCTTCTTTCTAGTTTTTACCTGAGGATATTTCCGTTTTCACCATATGCTTCAATGCAATCTAAAACATCCCTTCTCAGGTTCCCAAAAAAAGAACTACGAAACTGCTCCATGTAAAGAATCGTGTAACTCAGTGAGATGAAGTCACAAATCACAAAGCTGTTTCTCAGAAAGCTTCTTTCAAACTTTTGTCTGATGATGTGTTATTTGTCACCATAAGCATCAGTGCTTTCTGAAATATCCCATTGCGAATTCCATGAAAACAGGGTTAAGAAACTGCTCAATGTACAGTGTAACTCTATGGGATGAATTCACACACCACAAACCAGTTTCTCAGAATGCTTCCTTCTAATTTTTATCTGAGGATAGTTGCTTTATCCCCATAGATCTTAATGTACTCCCAAATGTCCCTTTTCAGATTCCACGAAAACAGTGTTAGCAAATTCCTCCATGAAAAGAAAGCTGTACCTCTCTGAGATGAATTCACACATCACAAAGGTCTTTCTCAGAAAACCTCTTTCTAGTTTTTTCTGAGGATATTTCCTTTGCCACCATAGACTTCAATGCAATCCAAAATATCCCTGCTCAGATTCCCCCAAAACAGTGTTACCAAATTGATCCATGGGAAGAATCATGTAACTCTGTGAGAAGACTTTACACATCACAAAGCAGTTTCTCACAAAGCTTTTTTCTAGTTTTTGCCTGAGGATATATCTTTTGTCACCTAAGCTTCAATGTGCTCCAAAGTATCCCATTGCAGATACCAAGAAAACAGCGTTAGCAAATTGTTCAATGAAAAGAACAGTGTAACTTTGTGAGATTAATTGACACATCACAAAGCAGTTTCTCAGAAAGTTTCTTTCTACTTACATCTGAGGATATTTCCTTTTTCACTATAGGCCTTAATGCGCTCACATATATCACTTTGCAGGATCCACAAAAACAGTGTTAGCACTACTCCAAGAAAAGACATGTGTAACTCTCTGAGATGGATTTACACATCACAAAGAAGTTTCTTAGAAATCTTCTTTCTAGTATTTATTTGAGGATATTTCCTTTGTCACCATAGGCATCAAGGCAATCCAACATGTCACTCCTCAGATACCACAAAAACAGTGCTATCAAATTTCTCCATGAAAAGAAAGGTGTTACTCTGTGAGATGAATTCAGAAATCAGAAAGTAATTTCTCAGAAAGCTTCTTTGTAGTTTTTATCTGAGTACATTCCTTTTTTCACCATAGGCCTCAATGCACTCCCAAAAACCCTTTGCAAATTCCATGAAAACAGTTTTAGCAAGCTACTTCATGAAAAGAAAGTTGTAACTCTGTGAGAGGAATTCACACATCACAAAGAATTTCTCAGAAAGCTTCATTCTAGTTTTTATCTGAGGATACATCCTTTGTCTCCCAAGGCAGTTTCTCTGAAAGCTTCTTTTTGGTTTTTATCTGAGGATATTTCCTACATCACCCTAGGCTTCAATGCACTCCAAAGTATCCTATTGAAGATTGCATGAAAACACTGTTACCAAACTGCTTAATGGAACGGTGTAACTATGTGAGATGAATTCACACATCACCAAGGAGTTTCTCAGAGCACTTCTTTCTGGTTTTTATCTGAGGATATTTCCTTTTTTACTATAGGCCTCAATGCACTCCAAAATATCCTTTTGCAGATTCCACGAAACCAGTGTTAGCAAACTGCTCCATGAAATAAAGGTTTATCTCTGTTAGATGAATTCACACATCTCAAAGAACTTTCTCAGAAAGCTTTCTTCTAGTTTTTACCTGAGGATATTTCCTTTGTCACCATAGGCTTGAACGCTATCCAAAATATCCCTTCTCAGATTCTCCAAAAACACTGCTACCAAACTGCTCATTTTATAACTCTGTGAGATGAATTCACACATTACAAACCGGTTTCTCAGAAAGCTTCTTTCTAGTTTTTATATGAGGATATTTTCTTTTCCACTGTAGGCTTCAATGTACTTTCAAATTCCCTTCTCAGACACCACAAAAACAGTGTTACCAAAGTGCTCCCTCAACAGAAACCTTTACCTCTATGAGATGAATGCACACCTCACAAAGTAGTTTATCAGAAAGCTTCTTTCTAGTTTTTATCTGAGTATATTTCTTTTATCACCATAGGTCTCAAAGCGCTCACAAATATCTCTTTGCAGGTCCCACAAAAACAGTTTTAGCAAACTGTTCCATGAAAGGAAACGTGTAACTCTGTGAGATGCATTCACACATCAAAAAGCAGTTTCTCAGAAAGCTTCTTTCTAGTTTTTATCTGAGAATATTGCCTTTGTCAGAATCAGCTTCAATGTGTTCCAAAATATTCCTTCTCAGATTCTCCAAAAACAGTGTTACAAAACTGCTCCATGAAAAGAATCATGTTACTCTGTGAGTTGAATTCACAAATCACAAAGCAGTTTCTCAGAAATCTTCTTTCTAGTTTTTGTCTAAGGATATTTCCTTTTTCACCATAGTCCTTAATGCACTCGTGAATATCCCTTTGCAGATTCCACAAAAACAGTGTTAGCAGACTGCTCCATGAAGTGTAAGGTGTAACTCTGTGAGATTAATTCACACATCACATAGCAGTTTCTCAGAAAACTTCTTTTTGGTTTTTGTCTGAGGAGATTTCCTTTGTCACCATAGGCTTCAATTCATTCCCAAATATCCTATTGCAGATTCCATGAAAACGGTGTTATCAAACTGCTCAATGAAAACATCCTGTGTATCTCTGTGAGACGAATTCATCCATCCAAAAGTAGTTTCTCACAGGCTTCTTTCTAGTTTTTAACTGAGGATATTTCCTTTTACACCATAGGCTTCAATGCACTCTCAAATATCCCTTCTCAGACACCACAATAACAGTGATGCGAAAGTGCTCCCTAAACAGAAATATTTAGCCCTATGAGATGAATGCACACATCACAAAGAAGTTTCTCATAAAGCTTCTTTCTAGTTTAAATCTGAGGATATTTCCTTTTCCACCATTGGCTTCATTGTGCCCTCATAACTCTTCTCATATACCACGGAAACAATGATGCCAAACTGTTCAATCAACAAAAAAGTTAAATACTATGAGATGAATACACACAACACAAAACCATTTCTCGAAAGCTTCTCTCCAGTTTTTATCCGATGTGATTTCCTTTTCCACTGTAGACCTATAGGAGCTCCTGAATATCCCTTTGCAGATTCCATAAAAACAGTGCTGCCAAACTGCTGAAAGAAAACAAAGATGTAACTCTGTGTGATGAATTCACCTATCACAAAGAAATTTCTCAGAAAGCATCTTTCTAGTTTTTATCTCAGGATATCTCCTTTTCCACTATCGGCTTCTATGCACTCCCAAATATTCCTTCTCAGACACCACAAAAACAGTGATGGCAAACTACTCTCCCAACAGAAAGCTTTACCTCTATGAGATGAATGCACGCATCACAAAGGAGTTATCAGAAACTTTCTCTCCAATTTCAACCAGAAGATATTTCCTTTTTCAACTTTGGCCTTTATCCACTTTCTAATGTCCCTTTCCATATTCCGAAAAAAGTATTACCAAACTGCTTATGGAAAAGAAAGATGTAACTCTGTGAGATGAATTCACCCATCACAAAATAGTCTCTCAGAAAGCTTTCTAGTTTTTATCTGAGGGTATTTCCTTTTTCACCATAGGTTTCTCTGTGCTCTGAATATCACGTTGTGGATTCCACAAAAACAGGGTTATCAAACTGCTCATTGAAAACAGTGGTTTACCTTCGGGAGGTGAATTCACCCATCACAAAAAAATTTCTCAGAAAGCTCCTTTCCAGTTTTTATCTGTGCATATTTACTTTTCCACCATCACCCTCAATGCACTCCCAAATATTCCTTTTCAGACACCACAAAAATAGTGAGGCCATACTGTTCAATAAACAAAATGGTTTATCTCTATGAGGTGAATACACACATCACAAAACATTTTCTCAAAAACCTTCTCTCCAGTTTTTATCTGCAGGTATTTCCTTTTTCACCATAGGCCTCTGTGAGCTCCCAAAAATCCCTTTGCAGATTCCCCAAAAACAGTGCTACCAAGTGGCTCAATGAAAAGAAAGGTGTAACTCTTTGAGACGAATTGACCCATTACAAAGCACTTTCTCAGAAAGCTTCTTTCTAGTTTTTATATGAGGATATTTCCTTTGTCACCCTAAGCTTCAATGCACTCTGAAATATCCTACTACAGATTCCAAGAAAACAGTTGTAAGAAACTGATCAATGAAAAGAACAGTGCAACTGTGTGAGATGAATTCAGACATCCCAAGGCAGTTTCTCAGAAAGCTTCTTTTTGGTTTTTATCTGAGGATATTTTCTATGTCACCCTAGGCTTCAATGCACGCCAAAATATTCCATTGAAGCTTCCATGAAAACATTGTTACCAAACTGCTTAATGGAAAGAACAGTGTAACTCTGTGAGATGAAGTCGCACATCACCAAGCAGTTTCTCAGAAAGCTTCTTTCTAGCTTTTATCTGAGGGAATTTTCTTTTTCAATATATGCCTCAATGCACTCCCAAATATCCCTTTGCAGGTTCCATGAAATCAGTGTTAGCAAACTGCTCCATGAAATAAAGGTGTAACCCTTTTAGATGAATTCACACATCACAAAGAACTTTCTCAGAAAGCTTTCTTCCAATTTTTACCTGAGGATATTTCCTTTTTCACCATAGGCTTAAATGTGATCCAAAATATCCCTCTCAGTTTCCCCCAAAACAGTGCTACCAAACTGCTAATTGTATAACTCTGTGAGATGAATTAACACATTACAAAGCAGTTTCTCAGAAAGCTTCTTTCTAGTTTTTATATGAGGATATTTCCTTTTCCACTATAGGCTTCAATGCACTCCCAAATATCCCTTCTCAGACACCAGATAAACAGTGTTACCAAAGTGCTCCCTCAACAGAAACGTTTACCTCTATGAGATGAACGCACCCCTCATGACGCAGTTTCTCAGAAAGCTTCTTTCTAGTTTTAATTTGAGAATATTTCTTTTTTCACCATAGGTCTCAAAGCACTCTCAAATATCTCTTTGCAGATTCCACAAAAACAGTTTTAGCAAACTGTTCCATGAAAGGAAAGGTGTAACTGTGTGAGATGCATTCACACATCACAAGGCAGTTTCTCAGAAAACTTCTTTCTAGTTTTTATCTGAGGATATTTCCTTTGTCAGAATCGGCTTCAATGTGATACAAAATATTCCTTCTCAGATTCTCCAAAAACAGTGCTACAAAGCTGCTCCATGAAAATAGTCATGTAACTCTGTGAGTTTAATTCACAAATCACAAAGCAGTTTCTCAGAAATCTTCTTTCTAGTTTTTGTCTGAGGATATTTCCTTTTTCACCATAGTCCTTAATGCACTCGTGAATATCCCTTTGCAGATTCCACAAAAACAGTGATAGTAGACTGCTCCATGAAAAAAAAGGTGTAAATGTTTGAGATGAATTGACACATCATGAATCAGTTTCATGGACAACTTCCTTTTGGTTATTGTCTGAGGATATTTTCATTGCCACCATAAGGTTCAATGTACTTCCAAATATCCTATTGTAGATTCCCCAACAAGAGTGATACCATACTGCTGCATGAAAAAAATGGTGTAAATCTGTGAGATGAATTCCCACATCACAAAGCAGTTTCTCATAAATCTTCTTTCTAGTTTTTATCTGAAGATATTTCCTTTGTCACCATAGGTTTCAAAGCGATACAACTATCCCTTCTCAGATGCACCAAAAACAGTGCTACCAAAGTGTTCCATGAAAAGAATCATGTAAATTTGTGAGATGAATTAACAGAACAGAAAATTGCTTCTCTGAAAGCTTCCTTCTAGTTTTCATATGAGGGTATTTACTTTTTCACCATAAGCTTCAAATCGCTCAGAAATATCAGATTGTAGATTCCAAGAAAACAGTGTAAACAAAATGTGCAATGCAAAGAACAGTGTAACTCTGTGAGGTGCAATCACACATCACAAAGCAGTTTCTCAGAAAGCTTCTTTCCAGTTTTATTCTGAGGATATTTCCTTTTTCACCATATTTCTCAATGTCCTCCTGAGTATCCCATTGCAGATTAAACGAAAAAAGTGTTAGCAAACTTCTCAATGAAAAGAACGGTGTTACTCGGTGAGATGAATTCACACATCACAAAACAGTTTCACCGAAAGCTTCTTTTTGGTTTTTATCTGAGGATATTTCCTTTGTCATTATAGGCTTCAATGTGTTCCTAAATACCCTATTGCAGATTCCATGAAAACAGTGTTATCAAACTTCTCAATGAAAAGAACTGTGTAACTCTGTAAGATGAATTCACACATCACAAAGCTGTTTCCCAGAAAGCTTCCTTCTCGTAGTTACATGAGTATATTTACTTTTTCACTATAGGCCTCAATGCACTCCAGAATATCCCATTACAGATTCCATGAAAACAGTGTTAGCAAACTGCTCCATGAAAAGAAAGGTGTAACTTTCTGAGATGAATTCACACATCACAAAGAACTTGCTCAGAAAATATATTTCTAGTTTTTTACTGAGGAGATTTTCTTTGTCACCATAGGCTTCAATGCGAATCAAAATATCCCTTGTCAGATTCTCCAAAAACAGTGCTACCAAATTGATCCATGAAAAGAATCATGTAACTCTGTGAGATTAATTAACACATCACAAAGTGGTTTCTCAGAAAGCTTCTATTTTTTTATATTAAGATATTTCCTTTTCCACCTTAGGATTCAATGTGCTCCCAAATATCCCTTCCCAGATACCACAAAAACAGTGATGCCAAAGTGATGCCAACAGAAACATTTAGCTCCATGAGATGAATGCACACATCACAAAGGAGTTTCTCTGAAATTTTATCTCCTATTCTTACCTGAAGAATTTTCTTTTTACACATTTGGCCTCTATGTGTTCCCAAATATCCCTCTGCAGATTTCCTAAAACCGTGCTACCAAACTGTACAATGAAAAGAAAGGTTTAACTCTGTGAGATAAAGTCAGTCATCAGAAAGTAGTTTCTTAGCAGGCTTCTTTCCAGTTTTTATCTGAGGATATTTTCTTTTCCACTGTAGGCTTCAATGTGCTCCCAAATATTCCTTCTCAGATATCACAAGAACGGTGATGCCAAGCTGCTCCCTTAACAGAAACATTTAGCTCTATGGGATAAATGCACACATCACAAAGGTGTTTCTCAGAAAGCTTCTCTCTAGTTTTTACATGAAGATATTTCCCTTTTTGCCATTGGAATCTATGCGCTCCCGAATATCCCTTTGCAGATTCCACAAAAGCAATGTGACCAAACTTCTCAATTAAAAAAGATTTAACTCTGTGAGATAAATTCACATATCACAAAGCAGTTTCTCAGAAAGCTTCTTTCTAGTTTAAATCTGAGGATATTTCCCTTTTCACCATAGGCTTCAATGTGCTCCCAAATAACTGCCCGCAGATACCACACAAACAGTGAGGATGAACTACTCAAAAAAAAAAAAATGATTAAACTTTATGAGATGAATACACACATCACAGAACCGTTTCCCGAAGAGCTTCTCTCCATTTTTCATCTGAAGTTATTTCCTTTCTCACCATAGGCCTCTAGGAGCTCCCGAATATCCCTTTGCAGATTTCATAAAAACAGTGCTACCAAACTGCTCAAAGAAAATAAACATGTAATTCTGTGTGATGAATTCATGCATCCCAAAGAAATTTCTCAGAAAACTTCTTTCTAGTTTTTATCTCAGGATATTTCCTTTTCCACCAACCGCCTACATGCGCTCCAAATTATCCCTTGTCAGAAACCACAAAAACAGTGATGCCAAACTGCTCTCTCAACAGAAATCTTTACCTCTATGAGATGAATGCACACATCATAAAGGAGTTATCAGAAACTTTCTCTCCTGTTTTACCTGAAGATATTTCCTTTTTCAACATTGGCCTCTATTCGCTTCTGAATATCCCTTGCATATTCCGCAAAAAGAGTGCTAACAAACTCCTCAATGAAAAGAAAGATTAAACTCTGTGAGATGAATTTGCCCATCACAAAACAGCCTCTCAGAAAACTTCTTTCAAGTTTTTACCTGAGGGTATTTCCTTTTTCACCATAGGCTTCCCTGCACTCCGAATATCCCTTTGTATATACCACAAAAACAGGGTTACCAAACTGCTCAATGAAAAGAATGGTTTACCTCTGGTAGATGAATTCCCCCCTTCACAAAGAAATTTCTCAGAAAGCTCCTTTCTAGTTTTTATCTGTGTATATTCACTTTTCAACCATCAGCCTCAATATGCTCCCAAATATCGCTTCTCAGACACCACAGAAACAGTGATGAAAAACTGCTCAACCAACAAAATGATTTATCTCTATGAGATGAATACACATATCACAAAACAGTTTCTCAAAAACCTTCTCTCCAGTTCTTATCTGTTGATATTCTCTTTTTCACCATAGGCCTCTATGAGCTCCAGAAAATCGCTTTGCAGATTCCCCAAAAAGAGTGCTACCAATCTACTCAATGAATAGAAAGGTGTAACTCTGTGAGATGAATTCACACATGGCAAACTAGTTTCTCATGTAACTTCTTTCTATTTTTTATCTAAGGATATTTGCTTTTTCACCATAGGCCTCAAAGTACTCCCAAATATCCCTTTGCAGATTCCACGAAAACAGTATTAGCATACTGCTCCATGAAAAGAAAGGTGTATTTCTGTGAGATGAATTCACACATCACAAACGACTTTCTCAGAAAGCTTCTTTCTAGTTTTTATCTGAGGATATTTCCTTTGTCACCACAGGTTTCAATGTGATCCAAAATACCCCTTCTCAGATGCGCCAAAAACAGTGTTACTAAACTGTTCCAAGAAAGCAATCATGTAACTTGGTGAGGTGAACTAACACATCAGAAAATGGCTTCTCAGAAAGCATCTTTCTGGTTTTTATATGAGGATATTTACTTTGTCACCATAAGCTTCAATGTGCTCAGAAATATCAGATTTCGGATTCCAAGAAAACAGTGTAAGCAAACTGCTCAATGCAAAGAGCAGTGTAACTCTGTGAGATCAATTCACACATCACAAAGCAGTGTCTCAGAAAGCCTCCTTCTAGTTTTTATCTGAGGATATTTCCTTTTTCACAATATTTCTCAATGCACTCCTGAATATCCAATTGCAGATCAAATGAAAAAAGTGTTAGCAAACTTTTCAGTGAAAAGAAGTGTTATTCAGTGAGATGGATTCACAGATCACAATGCAGTTTCACAGAAAGCTTCTTTTTGGTTTTTATCTGAGCATATTTCCTATGTCACCATAGGTTTCAAAGCGTTCCCAAATACCCTATTGTAGATACAACGAAAACAGTGTTAACAAGCTGCTCAATGAAAACAGTGGTGTAATTGTGTAAGATAAATTCACGCATCACAAAGCTGTTTCTCAGAAACTTTCCTTCTGGTTTTTACATGAGGATATTTACTTTTGTACTATAGGCCTCAATGCACTCCAGAATGTCCCATTGCAGATTCCATGAAAACAGTGTTAGCAAACTGCTCCTTGTAAAGAAAGTTGTAACATTCTGAGATGAGTTCACACGTCACAAAGAACTTTCTCAGAAAGATTCCTTCTTGTTTTATCTGTGGATATTTCCTTTTTCACCATAGCTTCAATGTGATTTGGAATATGAATTCTCAGATTCCCCAAAAACACTGCTACCAAACTGATTCATGAAAAACATCATGTAACTCTGTGAGGTGAATTAACACATCACAAAGCAGTTTCTCAGAAAACCTCTTTCTAGCTTTTATATGAGTATGTTTCCTATGTCACCAAAAGCTTCAATGCACTGCAAAATATCCCATTGCAGATTCCAGGAAAACAGTGTTAGTAAACTGCTCAGTGAAAACTACAGTGTAATACTGTGAGATGTATTCACACATCATAAAGCACTTTCTCAGAAAAATCCTGTCTATTTTTTTCTGATAATATTTTCTTTTTCATCATAGGCCTCAATGCGCTCCAATATATACATTTGCAGATTCCACGAAAACAATGTTAGCAAACTGATGAATTAAAAGACCGGTGTAACTCTGAAAGATGAATTCACACATTACAAAGAGTTTCTCAGAAAGCTTCTTTCTACTTTAAATCTAAGGATATTTCCTTTGTCACCACAGGCTTCAAAGGCATATCAAGCATCCCTTCTCAGATTCCCCAAAAATAGTGCTACCAAACTGATCAATGAAAAAAAATCATGTTACTCTGTGAGATGAATTAACACAACACAAAGTGGTATTTCAGAAAGCTTCTTTCTAGTTTTAATTTGAGGATATTTCCTTTTCCACCACAGGGTTCAATGTGCTCCCTATTATCCATACACAGACACCACAAAAACAGAGATGCCAAAGTGCTTCCACAAAAAAAGTTTTCACTCTATGAGATGAATGCTCACATCACAAAGGAGCTTCTCCAAAATCTTCTCTCCAGTTTTTACCTGAAGAATTTTCTATTTTCACCTTAGGATTCTATGTGCTCCAAAATAACCCTCTGCAGATTCCACAAAAACAGTGCTACCAAACTGCACAATGAAAAGAAAGTTTTAACACTGTGAGATAAATTCACCCATCACAGAGCTGGTTCTCAGGAAGCTTCTTTCTAGTTTTTCTCTGAAGATATTTTCTTTTCCATCATAAGCTTCAATGTGCTTCCAAATATCCCTCCTCAGATACCACAAAAACACTGATGATAAACTGCTTAATCAACAAAAAGGTTAACTTCTATGAGCTGAATACACACAACACAAAACCTTTTCTCGAAGAGCTTCTCTCCAGTTTTTATCTGATGTTATTTCCTTTTCACCATAGGCCTCTAGGAGCCCCTGAATATCCCTTTGCAGATTCCATAAAAACAGTGCTACCAAACTGCTCATAGAAAGCAAACGTGTAATTCTGTGTGATGAATTCATCCATCCCAAAGAAATTTCTCAGACAGCTTCTTTCTAGTTTTCATCTCAGGATATTTCCTTTTCCACCATTGGATTCCATGCACACCCAAATATCCCTTATCAGACACCACAAAAACAGTGATGCCAAACTGCTCTCTCAACAGAAAGCTTTACCTCTATGACATGAATGCACACATCACAAAGGAGTTATCAGAAACTTTCTCTCCAGGTTTTACCTGAAGATATTTCCTTATTCAACATTGGCCTCTATCCGCTCTTGAATATCCCTTTGCATATTCCACAAAAACAGTGTTACCAAAGTGCTTAATGAAAAGGGTGGTTTATCTCTGTGAGATGAATTCACACAAAACAAAGCAGTTTCTCGGAAAACTTCTTTCTAGTTTTTTTCTGAGGATATTTCCTTTTTCACCATAGGCCTCAAAGTGCTCCCAAATATTCCTTTGCGATTCCACGAAAACAGTGTTAAAAAACTGCTCCATGAAAAGAAAGGTGTAAATCTGTGAGATGAATTCACACATCACAAAGCAGTATCTCAGAAAGCTTCTTTTTGGTTTTTGTCTGAGGATATTTCCTTTGTCACCATACGCTTCAATGCATGCCCATATATTCCCTTGCAGATTTCACGAAAACAGTGTTAGCAAACTGCTCCAAGAAAGGAATTGTGCTACTCTGTGAGACGAATACACACATCACAAGGCAGTTTCTCTGAAAGATTCTTTCCAGTTTTTATCTGAGTATATTTCCTTTGTCAACATAAGCTTCAATGCACTCTGAAACATACCATTGCAGATTCCAACAAAACAGTGTTAGCAAACTGCTCAATTAAAAGAACAGTGTAACTCTGTGAGATGAATTCAAAAATCACAAAGCAGTTTCTCAGAAAGCTCCTTTCTAGTTTTTATCTGAGGATATTTCCTTCGTCACCCTAGGCTTCAATGTAATCCAAAATATCCCTTCTGAGATTCCCCAAAAACCGTGCTACCAAACTGCTCCATGAAAAAAATCATGTAACTCTGTGAGAGGAATTATCACATCACAAAGCAGTTTCTCAGAAAGTTTCTTTCTTGTTTTAATATGATGGTATTTCCTTTGTCACCCTAAGGTTCAATGCGCTCTGAAATATCCCATTGCAGATACCAAGAAAACAGAGTAAGCAAACTGCTCCATGATAATAACAGTGTAACACTGTGAGATGAATTCACACATCACAAAGGGGTTTCTCTGAAGGTTTCTTTTTGTTTTGTTTTGTTTTTAATTTATTTATTATTATTATACTTTAAGTTGTAGGGTACATGTGCATAACGTGCTGGTTTGTTACATATGTATACTTGTGCCATGTTGGTGTGCTGTACCCATCAACTCGTCATTTACATCAGGTATAACTCCCAGTGCAATACCTCCCCCCCCCGCCCCCCTCCCCATGATAGGCCCCGGTGTGTGATGTTCCCCTTTATGAGTCCAAGTGATCTCATTGTTCAGTTCCCACCTGTGAGTGAGAACATGCGGTGTTTGGTTTTCTGTTCTTGTGATAGTTTGCTAAGAAAGATGGTTTCCAGCTGCATCCATGTCTCTACAAAGGACACAAACTCATCCTTTTTGATGGCTGCATAGTATTCCATGGTGTATATGTGCCACATTTTCTTAATCCAATCTGTCACTGATGGACATTTGGGTTGATTCCAAGTCTTTGCTATTGTGAATAGTGCTGCAATAAACATACGTGTGCATGTGTCTTTATAGCAGCATAATTTATAATCATTTGGGTATATACCCAGTAATGGGATGGCTGGGTCATATGGTACATCGAGTTCTAGATCCTTGAGGAATCGCCATACTGTTTTCCATAATGGTTGAACTAGTTTACAATCCCACCAACAGTGTAAAAGTGTTCCTATTTCTCCACATCCTCTCCAGCATCTGTTGTTTCCTGACTTTTTAATGATCGCCATTCTAACTGGTGTGAGATGGTATCTCATTGTGGTTTTGATTTGCATTTCTCTGATGGCCAGTGAGGCTGAGCATTTTTTCATGTGTCTGTTGGCTGTATGAATGTCTTCTTTTGAGAAATGTCTGTTCATATCCTTTGCCCACTTTTGGATGGGGTGGTTTGTTTTTCTCTTGTAAATTTGTTTGAGTTCTTTGTAGGTTCTGGATATTAGCCCTTTGTCAGATGAGTAGATTGCAAAAATGTTCTCCCATTCTGTAGGTTGCCTGTTCACTCTGGTGGTAGTTTCTTTTGCTGTGCAGAAGCTCTTTAGTTTAATGAGATCCCATTTGTCAATTTTGGCTTTTGCTGCTGTTGCTTTTGGTGTTTTAGACATGAAGTCTTTGCCCATGCCTATGTCCTGAATGGTACTACCTAGGTTTTCCTCTAGGATTTTTATGGTATTAGGTCTAACATTTAAGTCTCTAATCCATCTTGAATTAATTTTCGTATAAGGAGTAAGGAAAGGATCCAGTTTCAGCTTTCTACTTATGGCTAGCCAATTTTCCCAGCACCATTTATTAAATAGGGAATCCTTTCCCCATTTCTTGTTTCTCTCAGGTTTGTCAAAGATCAGATGGCTGTAGATGTGTGGTATTATTTCTGAGGACTCTGTTCTGTTCCATTGGTCTATATCTCTGTTTTAGTACCAGTACCATGCTGTTTTGGTGACTGTAGCCTTGTAGTATAGTTTGAAGTCAGGTAGCGTGATGCCTCCAGCTTTGTTCTTTTGACTTAGGATTGTCTTGGAGATGCGGGCTCTTTTTTGGTTCCATATGAACTTTAAAGCAGTTTTTTCCAATTCTGTGAAGAAACTCATTGGTAGCTTGATGGGGATGGCATTGAATCTATAAATTACCTTGGGCAGTATGGCCATTTTCACGATATTGATTCTTCCTATCCATGCGCATGGTATGTTCTTCCATTTGTTTGTGTCCTCTTTGATTTCACTGAGCAGTGGTTTGTAGTTCTCCTTGAAGAGGTCCTTTACATCCCTTGTAAGTTGGATTCCTAGGTATTTTATTTGCTTTGAAGCAATTGTGAATGGAAGTTCATTCCTGATTTTGTTCTCTGTTTGTCTGTTACTGGTGTATAAGAATGCTTGTGATTTTTGCACATTAATTTTGTATCCTGAGACTTTGCTGAAGTTGCTTATCAGCTTAAGGAGATTTTGGGCTGAGACAATGGGTTTTCTAAATATACAATCATGTCATCTGCAAACAGGGACAATTTGATTTCTTCTTTTCCTATCTGAATACCCTTGATTTCTTTCTCTTGCCTGATTGTCCTAGCCAGAACTTCCAACACTATGTGGAATAGGAGTGGTGAGAGAGGGCATCCCTGTCTTGTGCCAGTTTTCAAAGGGAATTTTTCCAGTTTTTGCCCATTCAGTATGATATTGGCTGTGGGTTTGTCATAAATAGCTCTTATGATTTTGAGGTACGTTCCATGAATACCGAATTTATTGAGCGTTTTTAGCATGAAGGGCTGTTGAATTTTGTCAAAAGCCTTTTCTGCATCTATTGAGATAATCATGTGGTTCTTGTCTTTGGTTCTGTTTATATGCTGGATTATGTTTATTGATTTGCGAATGTTGAACCAGCCTTGCATCCCAGGGATGAAGCCCACTTGATCATGGTGGATAAGCTTATGATGTGTTGCTGAATCCGGTTTGCCAGTAGTTTATTGAGGATTTTTGCATCGATGTTCATCAGGGATATTGGTCTAAAATTCTCTTTTTTTGTTGTGTCTCTGCCAGGCTTTGGCATCAGGATGATGTTGGCCTCATAAAATGAGTTAGGGAGGATTCCCTCTTTTTCTATTGATTGGAATAGTTTCAGAAGGAATGGTACCAACTCCTCCTTGTACATCTGGTAGAATTCAGCTGTGAATCCATCTGGTCCTGGACTTTTTTTGGTTGGTAGGCTATTAATTATTGCCTCAATTTCAGAGCCTGCTATTGGTCTATTCAGGGATTCAACTTCTTCCTGGTTTAGTCTTGGAAGAGTGTAAGTGTCCAGGAAATTATCCATTTCTTCTAGATTTTCCAGTTTATTTGCGTAGAGGTGTTTATAGTATTCTCTGATGGTAGTTTGTATTTCTGTGGGGTCGGTGGTGATATCGCCTTTATCATTTTTAATTGCATCGATTTGATTCTTCTCTCTTTTCTTCTTTATTAGTCTTGCTAGTGGTCTGTCAATTTTGTTGATCTTTTCAAAAAACCAACTCCTGGATTCATTGATTTTTTGGAGAGTTTTTTGTGTCTCTATTTCCTTCAGTTCTGCTCTGATCTTAGTTATTTCTTGCCTTCTGCTAGCTTTCGAATGTGTTTGCTCTTGCTTCTCTACTTCTTTTAATTGCGATGTTAGAGTGTCAATT
Organism: Macaca thibetana thibetana; assembly: GCF_024542745.1. Lineage (NCBI taxonomy): Eukaryota > Metazoa > Chordata > Mammalia > Primates > Cercopithecidae > Macaca > Macaca thibetana. The sequence goes on from NC_065592.1 coordinate 16,534,805, forward strand.
TTAGATCTTTCCTGCTTTCTCTTGTGGGCATTTAGTGCTATAAATTTCCCTCTACACACTGCTTTAAATGTGTCCCAGAGATTCTGGTATGTTGTATCTTTGTTCTCATTGGTTTCAAAGAACATCTTTATTTCTGCCTTCATTTCGTTATGTACCCAGTAGTCATTCAGGAGCAGGTTGTTCGGTTTCCATGTAGTTGATCGGTTTTGATTGAGTTTCTTAGTCCTGAGTTCTAGTTTGATTGCACTGTGGTCTGAGAGACAGTTTGTTATAATTTCTGTTCTTGTACATATGCTGAGGAGTGCTTTACTTCCAATTACGTGGTCGATTTTGGAGTAAGTATGATGTGGTGCTGAGAAGAATGTGTATTCTGTTGATTTGGGGTGAGAGTTCTATAGATGTCTATTAGGTCTGCTTGCTGCAGAGATGAGTTCAATTCCTGGATATCCTTGTTAACTTTCTGTCTCGTTGATCTGTCTAATGTTGACAGTGGAGTGTTGAAGTCTCCCATTATTAATGCTTGGGAGTCTAAGTCTCTTTGTAAGTCTCTAAGGACTTGCTTTATGAATCTGGGTGCTACTGTATTGGGTGCATATATATTTAGGATAGTTAGCTCTTCCTGTTGAATTGATCCCTTTACCATTATGTAATGGCCTTCTTTGTCTCTTTTGATCTTTGATGGTTTAAAGTCTGTTTTATCAGAGACTAGTATTGCAACCCCCGCTTTTTTTTGTTCTCCATTTGCTTGGTAAATCTTCCATCCCTTTATTTTGAGCCTATGTATGTCTCTGCGTGTGAGATGGGTCTCCTGAATACAGCAGACTGATGGGTCTTGACTCTTGATCCAGTTTGCCAGTCTGTGTCTTTTAATTGGAGCATTTAGTCCATTTACATTTAAGGTTAAGATTGTTATGTGTGAACTTGATCCTGCCATTATGATATTAACTGGTTATTTTGCTCGTTAGTTGATGCAGTTTCTTCCTAGCCTCGATGGTCTTTACATTTTGGCATGTTTTTGCAATGGCTGGTACCGGTTGTTCCTTTCCATGTTTAGTGCTTCCTTCAGGGTCTCTGTAAGGCAGGCCTAGTGGTGACAAAATCTCTAAGCATTTGCTTATCTGTAAAGAATTTTATTTCTCCTTCACTTATGAAACTTAGTTTGGCTGGATATGAAATTCTGGGTTTAAAATTGTTTTCTTTAAGAATGTTGAATATTGGCCCCCACTCTCTTCTGGCTTGGAGAGTTTCTGCCGAGAGATCTGCTGTTAGTCTGATGGGCTTCCCTTTGTGGGTAACCCGACCTTTCTCTCTGGCTGCCCTTAAGATTTTTTCCTTCATTTCAACTTTGGTGAATCTGGCAATTATGTGTCTTGGAGTTGCTCTTCTCGAGGAGTATCTTTGTGGCGTTCTCTGTATTTCCTGCATTTGAATGTTGGCCTGCCCTACTAGGTTGGGGAAGTTCTCCTGGATGATATCCTGAAGAGTGTTTTCCAACTTGGTTCCATTTTCCCCCTCACTTTCAGGCACCCCAATCAGACGTAGATTTGGTCTTTTTACATAATCCCATACTTCTTGCAGGCTGTGTTCATTTCTTTTTCTTCTGGTTTCTCTTCTCGCTTCATTTCATTCATTTGGTCCTCAATCGCAGATACTCTTTCTTCCAGTTGATCGAGTCGGTTACTGAAGCTTGTGCATTTGTCACGTATTTCTCGTGTCATGGTTTTCATCTCTTTCTTTTCGTTTAGGACCTTCTCTGCATTAATTACTCTAGCCATCAATTCTTCCACTTTTTTTTCAAGATTTTTAGTTTCTTTGCGCTGGGTACGTAATTCCTCCTTTAGCTCTCAGAAATTTGATGGACTGAAGCCTTCTTCTCTCATCTCGTCAAAGTCATTCTCTGTCCAGCTTTGATCCTTTGCTGGCGATGAGCTGCGCTCCTTTGCCGGGGGAGATGCGCTCTTATTTTTTGAATTTCCAGCTTTTCTGCCCTGCTTTTTCCCCATCTTTGTGGTTTTATCTGCCTCTGGTCTTTGATGATGGTGATGTACTGATGGGGTTTTGGTGTAGGTGTCCTTCCTGTTTGATAGTTTTCCTTCTAATAGTCAGGACCCTCAGCTGTAGGTCTGTTGGAGATTGCTTGAGCTCCATTCCAGACCCTGTTTGCCTGGGTATCCGCAGCAGAGGTTGCAGAAGATAGAATATTTCTGAACAGCAAGTATACCTGTCTGATTCTTGCTTTGGAAGCTTCCTCTCAGGGGCGTACTCCACCCTGTGAGGTGTGGGGTGTCAGACTGCCCCTAGTGGGGGATGTCTCCCAGTTAGGCTACTCAGGGGTCAGGGACTCACTTGAGCAGGGAGTCTGTCCCTTCTCAGATCTCAACCTCCGTGTTGGGAGATCCACTGCTCTCTTCAAAGCTGTCAGACAGAGTCGTTTGCATCTGCAGAGGTTTCGCCTGTGTTTGTTATTGCCCTGTCCCCAGAGGTGGAGTCTACAGAGGCAGGCAGGTTTCCTTGAGCTGCTGTGAGCTCCACCCAGTTCGAGCTTCCCAGCAGCTTTGTTTACCTACTTAAGCCTCAGCAATGGTGGTCGCCCCTCCCCCAGCCTCGCTGCTGCCTTGCCGCGAGATCGCAGACTGCTGTGCTAGCAATGAGGAAGGCTCCGTGGGTGTGGGACCCTCCCGGCCAGGTGTGGGATATGATCTCCTGGTGTGCCTGTTTGCTTAAAGCGCAGTATTGGGGTGGGAGTTACACGATTTTCCAGGTGTTGTGTGTCTCAGTTCCCCTGGCTAGGAAAAGGGATTCCCTTCCCCCTTGCGCTTCCCAGGTGAGGCAATGCCTCACCCTGCTTCAGCTCTCGCTGGTCGGGCTGCAGCAGCTGACCAGCACCAATCGTCCGGCACTCCCCAGTGAGATGAACCCAGTACCTCAGTTGAAAATGCAGAAATCACCGGTCTTCTGTGTCGCTCGCGCTGGGAGTTGGAGACTGGACCTGTTCCTATTTGGCCATCTTGCTCCGCCCCCCCTCTTTTTGGTTTTTAACTGAGAATATATCCTTTGTCACCATAGTCTTCAATGCGCTCCCAAGCATCTTATTGTAGATTCCAGAAAAACAGACTTAGCAAGCTGCTCAATGAAAACAACATTGTAACTCTCTGAGATGAATTCACACATCACAAAGCACTTTCTCAGAAAGCTTCTTTTTAGTTTTTATGTGAAGATATTTCTTTTTTCAACATAGGCCCCAATATGCTCCCAAATATCCCTTTACACATTCCAAGAAAGCAATGTTAGCAAAATGCTCCAGGAAAGGAAACCTCTAACACTGTGAGATGAATTAACACATCACGAGGAAATTTCTCAGTAAGCTTCTTTCTAGTTTTATCTGAGGATATTTCCTTTGTCAGCATAGGCTTCAAGGTGATCCAAAATATTCCTTCTCAGATTCTCCAAAAACATTGCTAACAAACTACTCCATGAAAGGAAATTGTAACTCTGTGAGATGAATTCACAAATTACAAAGTAGTTTGTCCGAAAGCTTCTTTGTAGTTTTTGTCTGAGGATATTTCCTTTGTCACCATAAGCTTCAATGCACTCTGAAATATCCCATTGCGGATTCCAGGAAAACAGTGTTGCCAAACTGCTCAATGAAAAGAACAGTGTAACTCTGGGAGACAAAATAAGACATCACAAACCAGTTTCTCAGATAGCTTCTTTTCTCTTTTTATCTCAGGATATTACCTTTGTCACCTTAGGCTACAATGCGCTCCCAAATATCCTATTACAGATTCCAGGAAAACAGTGTTAGACTGCTCAATGAAAAGAACAGTGTACCTCTGTGAGGTGAATTCACACAACACAAAGAAATTTCTCAGAATGCTTCTTTCTAGTTTTTCTCTGAGGATATTTCCTTTGTCATTCATGGTTTCATTATGAGAAGGGATCCAAGATATCCCTTCTCATATTCCCCCAAAACAGTACTAACAAACTGCTCCATTGAAAGAAAAAACGGTAATTCTGTGAGATGAATTAACACATCACAAAGGACTTTCTCAGAAATCTTTCTAGTCTTTATATTAGGATATTTCCATTTTCACCATAAGCTTCAATGTGCTCCAAAATATCCCATTGCGGATTCCAAGGAAACAGTACTAACAAACTGCTCCATGAAAAGAATTGTGAAACGCTTTGAGATGAATTCACAAATCACAAACCAGTTTCTCAGAAAGCTTCTTTGTAGTTTTAGTCTGAGGATATTTTTGTTTTTCAAAAAAGGCCTCAATATGCTCATGAATATCCCTTTGCAGATCCCACGACAATGGTGTTAGCAAACAATTCCATGAAAATAAAGGTGTAAGTCTCTGAGAGGAGTCAACACATCACAAAGCAGTTTCTCATAAAGTTTCTTTTTTTTCTGAGTATAATTCCTTTGTCACCATAGGCTTCAATTCACTCCCAAATATCCTATTGCAGATTCCCCAAAAACAGTGCTACCAAACTGATCCATGAAAATAATCGTGTAACTCTGTTAGATAAATTATCACATCACAAAGCAGTTTCTCACAAATCTTCTTTCTAGTTTTTATAAGAGAATATTTCCTTTGTCACCATAGGCTTCAATGTGATCCAAAATATCCCTTCTCAGATTCCTCAAAAACAGTGCTACTAAACTGCTCCATGAAAAGAATGGTGTATATCTGTGAGATGAACTCACAAATCACAAAGCAGTTTCTCAGAAAGCTTATTTCTAGTTTTTATATGATGATATTTCCTTTGTCACCATAAGCTTCAATACGCTCTGAAATATCTGATTGCAGATCCTAAGAAAACAGTTTTAGCAAACTACTCAATGAAAACAACATTGTAACTCTCCAAGATGAATTCTCACATCACAAACAAGTTTCTGAGAAAGATTCTTTCTAGTTTTTGTCTGAGGATATTTCCTTTGTCTCCATAATGTTCAATGTGCCCCAAAATATCCCATTGCAGATTCCAAGAAAACAGGGTTAGCAAACTTCTCAATGAAAAGAACACTATAACTCTGTGAGATGAATTCACATTTCACAAAGCTGCTTCTCGGAAAGCTTCTTTCTTGTTTTTGTCTGAAGATATTTCCTTTTTCACAGAGGCCTCAATGAGCTCGTGAATATCTCTTTGCAGATGCCATGAAAATTCTGTTAGCAAACTTCTCAATGAAAAGAATGGTGTAAATCTGTGAGATGAATTCACACACCACAAAGCAGATTCTCAGAAAGTTTTTTGCTTCTTATCTGAGGATATTTCCTTTTCCACCACAGGCTTCAATGAGATCCAAAATTTCCCTTCTCAGATTCCCCAAAAACAGTGTTACCAAAGTGATCCATGAAAAGAGTAGTGAAACTCCATGAGATGAATTCACACATCACAAAGAAGTTTCTCAGAAAGTTTCTTTTTAGATTTTATCTGAGGATATTTCCTTTGTCACCGTAGGCTTCAATGCAATCCAAAATATCCCTTCTCAGATCCCCAAAAACAGTGCTACCAAACTGTTCCATTAATAGAATGGTATAATTCTGTGAGATGAATTCACATGTCACAAAGCTGTTTCTCAGAAAACGTCTTTCTAGTTTTTTCTGAGGATATTACCTTTTTTGCATTATTCCTAAATGCGTTCCTGAAATCCCATTGCAGATTAATCAAAAATAGTATTAACTAACTTCTCAATGAAAAGAAGAGTAAAACTCTGTGAAATGAATTCATACATCACAAAGCAGTTTCACAGAAAGCTTCTTCTTGGTTGTTATCTGAGGGTATTTCCCTTGTCACCCTAGGCTTCAATGTGCTCCCAAATAACTCCTCTCAGATAACATGAAAACAGTGATCCCAAATTGTTCAATCAATAAAGAGGTTAAACTCTATGAGATGAATACACACACCATAAAACCATTTCTCGAGTAGCTTCTCTACAGTTTTTATCTGCAGTTATTTTCTTTTTCACCAAAAGCCTCTAGGAACTCCCAAATATCCCTTTGCAGATTCCATTAAAACAATGCTACCAAACTACTCAAAGAAAACAAAGGTTTAACTCTCTGTGATGAATTCATACATCAAAAATAAATTTCACAGAAAGCTTCTTTCTAGTTTTTATCTCAGGATATTTCCTTTTCCACCATTGACTTCCATGTGCTCCCAAATATCCCTTATCAGACATGACAAAAATAGCGCTAACAAAGTGCTCAATGAAAAGAATCGTGTAAGTTGGTGTGATGAATTCACATATCACAAAGCAAATTCTCAGAAAACTTCTTTCTAATTTTTGCCTGAATATATTTCCTTACTCACCCTAAGCTTCAATGCGTTCCAAAATATAATATTGCAGATACCAAGAAAACAGTGCTATCAAGCTGCTCAATGAAAAGAACGGTGTAAATTTGTGAGATGAATTCAAACATCAGAAGGCAGTTTCTCTGAAAGTTTCTTTCTAGTTATTATCTGAGGATACTTTCTTATTCACTGTAGGCTTCGATGTACTCCCAAATATCCCTTTGCAGATTCCAAGACAACGGTGTTAGCAAACTGCTCCAAGAAAAGTAAGGAATATATCCCTCCTCAGATTCCCCCAAAACAGTGCTACCAAAATCCATGAAAAGAATCATGTAACTCTGTGAGATGAACTAACATATCACAAAGTCGTTTCTCAGAAGCTTCTTTCTAGTTTTTATACGAGGATATTTCCTTGTCACTATAAGCTTCAAAGTGCTCCAAAACATCCCATTAATTATTCCAAGAAAACAGTGAATTCACACATTACAAAGCAGTTTCACAGAAAGATTCCTTTTGGTTTTTGTCTGAGGATATTTCGTTTGTCACCATAGATTTCAATGCACTCTGAAATATCCTATTGCAGATTCCATGAAAAGAGCGTTAGCAAAGTGCTCCATGAAAGGAGTGGTGTACTCTATGAGATGAATACACACATCACAAAGCAGTTTCTCAGAAAGCTTCCTTCTAGTTTTTATCTGAGGATATTTCCTTTCTCACCATAGGCTTCAATGCGATCCAAGATATCCCTTCTCAGGTTCCCCAAAAAGAGTTCTACCAAACTGCTCTATGAAAAGAAAGGTGCAACTCTATGAGATGAATTCACAAATCACAGAACAGTCCCTCAGAAAGCTTCTTTTTGTTTTTTATCTGAGGATATTTACTTTTTCAATATAGGCTTCAATGCGCTCCCAAATATCCTGTTGCAGATTCCATGAAAACAATGTTATCAAATTTCTCAATGAAAAACACAGTGTAATCAGTGTAATTCTATGAGATGAATTCATACATCACAAAGTAGTTTCACAGAAAGCTTCTTTTTGGTTTTTATCTAACAATATTTCCTTGGCCACCATAAGCTTCAATGCAATGACAAATATCCCTTCTCAAACTAATGAAAAACAGTGTTACCAAATTGATCCACAGAAAGAATCATGTAACTCTGTGGGATGAATTCAACATCAAAAAGAAGTTTCTCAGAAACGTTCTTTCTAGTTTTTGTCTGAGGATAATTCCTTTGTCTCCTTAAGCTTCAATGTCCTCTCAAATATCCTTTTGCAGATTCCACGTAAACAGCGTTATCACACTTCTCTAAGAAAAGAACAATGTAACTCTGAGAGATGAATTCACATATCACAAAGGAGTTTCTCAGAAAGCTTCTTTCTAGTTTTCATCTCAGGAAATATCTTTTCACTATAGACCCCAATGTGCTCCCAAATATACCTTTGCAGATTCCACGAATAAAGTGTTAGCAAACTGCTCCATGAAAAGAAAGGTGTAACTCTGTGAGATGAATTCACACATCACAAAGATCTTTTTCAGAAAGAGTCTTTCTAGTTTTCCTCAGAGGATATTTCCTTTGTAATAATAGGCATCAATGTGATTCAAAATATTGTTTCTCAGATTTCTCCAAAACAGTGCTATCAAAATGATACATGAAAAAAATCATGTAATTCTGTGAGATGAATTCACAAAATATAAAGCAGTTTCACAGAAACCTTCCTTTTGTTTTTTATCTGAGGATAGTTCCTTCATCACCATAGGCATCTAGGCGCTCCAAAATATCCTATTGCAGATTCCGTGAGAACAGTGTTATCAATCTGATCAAAGAATAAAACAGTGTAAATCTGTGAGATGAATTCACACATCACAAAACAGTTTCTCAGAAAGCTCCTTTTTGGTTTTTATCTGAGGATATTTAGTTTTTCACCATAGGCCACAATGTATTCCCAAAAATCCCCTTGCAGATTACAAGAAAACAATGTTAGCAAACTGCTTCATGGAAAGAAAGGTGTAACTCTGTGAGATGAATTCACAAATCACAAAGCAGTTTCTCAGAAAGCTTCTTTCTAGTTTTTGTCTGAGGATATTTCCTTCGACACCATAAGCTTCAATGCACTCCAAAATATCCCATTGCAGATTCCAAGAAAACAGTGTTAGCAAACTGTTAAATGAAAAGAAAGATGTAACTCTGTGAGATGTATTCACGCATCACAGAGTAGCTTCTCAGCAAGCTTCTCTCTCGTTTTTATCTGAGGATAATCCCTTTTTCACAATAGGCCTCAATGTGCTCCCAAATATTCCTTTGCAGATTGCACAAAAACAATTTGAGCAAGGCTCTCCATGAAAAGAAAGGTGTAACTCTGTAAGATGCATTCACATGTCACAAAGGACTTTCTTAGAAAGGTTCTTTCTAGTTTTTATCTCAGGATATATCCTTTGTCACCATAGGCTTCAATGTGATCCATAAATTCCCCTCTCAGATTCCACAAAAACAGTGTTATGAAACTGCTCCATGAATAGAATCATGTAACTCTGTGAGAAGAATTAACACATCAGAAAGCATTCCCTCAGAAAGATTCTTTCTAGGTTTTATATGCGAGTATTTCCTTTGCCATCTTGGGCTTCAATACGCTCCGAAATATCTCTTTGTAGATTCCAAGAAACAGTGTTAGCAAACTGCTCATTTAAAAGAATGGTGTAATTCTATGAAATGAATTCACACATCACAAAACAGTTTCTCAAAAAACTGCTTTTTGGTTTTTATCTGAGGATATTTTCTTTGTCACCATAGGCTTCAATGTGCTCCCAAATATCCTATTGCAGATTCCACAAAAATAGTTTTATCAATATTCTCAATGGAAAGAACAGTGTATCACTGTGAGATGAGTTCAAATATCACAAAGAACTTTCTCAGAAAACTGTTTTCTAGTTTTTGTCTGAGGATATTTCCTTTTCACCATAGGATTCAATGCGATCCCAAATATCCCATCTCAGATTCTCCAAAAGCAGTGCTAGCAAACTGATCCATTAAAAGAATCATGTAACACATGAGATGAATTCAAAAGTCTGAAAGCAGATTCTCTGAATTATGGTTTCCAGTTTTTGTCTGAGGATATTTCCTTTGTCTTCATAGGCTACAATGTGATACAAAATATCCCTTCTCAGATTTCCCAAAAACAATGCCACCAAACTTCTCCATGAAAAGCATCATGTAACACTGTGAGATGAATTAACATATCATAAAGCGTTTTTTCAGAAAGCTTCTTTCTAGTTTTTATATGAGGGTATTTCCATTGTCACCTTAAGCTTCAATGCGCTCCAAAAAATCCCTTTGAAAATTCCACAAAAACAGTGTTACCAAACTTCTCAATGAATATAACCATGTAATTCTGTGATATGAATTCACACATCTCTGAGCAGTTTCTCAGAAAGTTTCTTTCGAGTTTTTGTCTGAGAATATTATCTTTTCACCATAGGCCTCTATACAATCCCAAATACTCCTTTGCAGATTTCACGAAAACATTGCTAGCAAACTGCTCCATGGAAAAAAAGGTGTAAGTCTGTGAGATGAATTCACACATCATGAAGAACTTTCTCAAAAAGCTTCTTTCTAGTTTTTATCAGAGGATATTTCCATTGTCACCATAGGATTTAATGCCATCCAAAATATCCCTTCTCACATTCCCCAAAAACTGTGCTACCAAACTGCTTCATGAAAAGAAAGGTACATTCTGTGAGATGAATTCTCAAATCACAATGCAGTTTCTTAGGAAGTTTCTTTCTAGTTTTTGTCTGAGGATGTTTCCTATGTCACCATAAGCTTCAATGTGCTCCAAAATATCCTATTGTAGATTCCAAGAAAACATTGTTACCAAACTGCTCAATGAAAAGAACAGTATAACTCTGTGAGATCCATTCACCCATGACAAAGCAGTCTCTCAGAAAGCTTCCTTTTGGTTTTTGTCTGCGGATATTTCCTTTGTCAACATAAGCTTCAAATGCTCTACCAAATATCCCATTGCAGATTCCACAAAAACAGAGTTAACAAACTGCTCAATGAAAAGAACAGTGTAACTATGTTGGATGAATTCACACATCACAAAGAACTTTTTCAGAAAGCTTCTTTTAGGTTTTATCTGAGGATATTTACTTTGACACCATAGGCTTAATTGCTATCCCAAATATCCCTTCTCAGATTAACCATAAACAGTGTTACCAAACTGATCCATGAAAATAATCATGTAACTCTGTGAGACAAATTCACAAATCACAAAGCAGTCTCTCAAAAATATTCTTTCTAGTTTTTGTCTGAGGATAATTCCTTTGTCTCCCTAAGTTTCAATGCACTCTGAACTATCTCTTTGCAGAATCCAAGAAAACAGTGTTAGCAATCTGCTCAATGAAAAGAATGGTGTAACTCTGTGAGATGAATTCACACATCAGAAAGCAGTTTCTCAGAAATGTTCTGTCTAATCAATATCTGAGGATATACCCTTTCTCACTGCAGGCTTCAATGCGCTCCCAAATATTACTTTGCAAATTCCATGAAAACAGTGTTAGAAAACTGTTCCATGAAAAGAAAGATGTAACTCTGTGAGATGAATTCACACATAATAAAGAACTTTCTCAGAAAGCTTCTTTCTAGTTTTTATCTGAGGATATTTCCTTTGTCACAATATTCTTCAATGCAATCCAAAATATCCCTTCTCACATTACTCAAAAACATTGCTACCAAACTGATCCATGAAAAGAATCATGAATATCCGTGAGATGAATTAACACATCACAAAACGGTTTCTCAGAAAAATTCTTTCCTGTTTTTATCTGAGGATATTTCCTTTTTCACCATAGGCCTATCCCTTTGCAGATTCCAAGAAAAGATCATAAACAAACTGATCCATGAATGGAAAGGTGTAAGCTTGTGAGGTGAATTCACACTTCACAAAGAAGTCTCTCAGAAAGCTTCTTTCTAGTTTTTATCTGAGGAAAACTTCTTTGTCACCATAGACTTTAATGCAATCCAAAATATCCCTTCTCAGATTCCCAAAAACAGTGCTACCAAACTGCTCCATGAAAACAATGGTGTAATTCTGTGAGATGAATTCACACATCACAAAGCAGTTTCTCAGAAAGCTTCTTTCTAGTTATTATCTGATGATATTTACTTTTTCACCATAGACCACAATGCGCTCCAAATATCCCTCTGCAGATTCCCCATAAACAGTACAGTGATAGCAAAGTGCTCCAAGAAAAGAAACATGTAACTCTGTGAGATGAATTAACACATTACAAAGCGGTTTCTCTGAAAGTTTCTTTCCAGTTTTTATATTAGGATATATCCTTTATCACCATAGGCTTCAATGCGATAAAAAATATCCCTTCTCAGATTTCCCAAAAACACTGATAGCAAACTGATCCATGAAAAGAATTGTGTAACTGTGTGGGATGAATTAACACATCACAATACAGTTTCTCAGAAAGTTTCTTTCTAGTTTTTATATGATATTATTTAATTTGTCACCATAAGCATGAATGCACTCCAAAATATCCCATTGCAGATTCCAAGAAAACAGTGTTGGCAAACTGTTCAATGAAAAGAACAGTGTAATTCTGTGAGATGAATTCAAACATCACAAAGGAGTTTCTTAGATAGCTTCTTTCTAGTTGTTATCTGAAGGTTTTTCCTTTATCACCATAGGCCTCAATGCACTCCAAAATATCCCTTTGCAGATTCCACGAAAACAGTGTTAAGAAACTCCTCCATGAAAAGAAATGTGAAACTCTGTGAGATGAATTCACACACTACAAGAAGTTTCTCAGAAAGCTTCTTTTTGGATTTTTTTCTGAGGATATTTCCTTTGTCAACATAGGCTTCACTGCGATCCAAAATATACCTTCTCAGATTTTTCAGTAATAGTGCTACGAAACTGATCCATGAAAAGGATCATGCAATTCTGTGACATGAATTAACATACCACAAAGTGGTTTCACACAAAGCTTGTTTTTAGTTTTTTTCTGCATATATTTCCTTTGTCAAAATAAGCTTCAATACTCTCCGAAAGATCCCATTGCACATTCCAAGAAAACAGTGGGTGAAAACTGTTCAATTGAAAGGACAATGTAACTCTCTGAGTTGAATTCACACATCACAAAGCAGTTTCTCAGAAAGCTTCTTTCTAGTTTTTGTCTGAGGATATTTCCTTTTTCACCATAGGCCTCAATGCTCTACCAAATAGCCCTTTACATATTTCACGAAAACAGTGTTAGCAAACTGCTCCGTGGAAAGAAAAGTAAAACTCTGTGAGTTGAAATCACACATCACAAAGCAGTTTCTCAGAAAGCTTCTTTCTCGTTTTTATCTGAGGATATTTCCTTAGTAGCCATAGGCTTCAATGGAATCCAAAATATCCCTCTCAGATCCCCAAAAACAGTGCTACCAAAATGCTCCATTTAAATAATTGTGTAAGACTGTGAAATGAATTAACACATCACAAAGCAGTTTCTCAGAATGCTTCTTTCTAGTTTTTTATATGAGGATGTTTCATTTGTCACCATAAGCTTCAAGGTGCTCCAAAATATCCCATGCAGATTCCAAGAAAAGAGTGTTAGCAAACATCTCAATGAAAAGAACAGTGTAACTCTGTGAGATTGTTCACACATCACAAAGCAGTTTCTCAGAAAGCTTCTTTCTAGTTTTTGTCTGAGGATATTTCCTTTTTCACTATAGGCCTCAATGTTCTACCAAATAGCCCTTTGCATATTTCACAAAAACAGTGTTAGCAAGCTGCTCCGTGGAAAGGAAAGTAAAACTCTGTGAGTTGAAATCACACATCACAAAGCAGTTTCTCAGAAAGCTTCTTTCTCGTTTTTATCTGAGGATATTTCCTTAGTAGCCATAGGCTTCAATGCAATCCAAAATATCCCTCTCAGATTCCCAAAAACAGTGCTACCAAAATCTCCATCTAAAGAATCGTGTAAGACTGTGAAATGAATTTACACATCACAAAGCAGTTTCTCAGAATGCTTCTTTCCAGTTTTTATATGAGGATGTTTCATTTGTAACCATAAGCTTCAAGGTGCTCCAAAATATCCCATTGCAGATTCCAAGAAAACAGTGTTAGCAAACATCTCAATGAAAAGAACAGTGTAACTCTGTGAGATGTATTCACACATCACAAAGTAGTTTCTCAGAAAGATTCTTTCTATTTTTTATCTCAGGATATTTAACTTTTCACTGTATGCCTCAATGTGCTCCCAAATATCCCTTTGCAGTTTCCATGTAAAGAGTGTTAGCAAGCTGCTCCATGAAAAGAAAGTTGTAGCTCTGTGAGATGAATTGACATATCATCAAAACTTTCTCAGAAATCTTATTTCTAGTTTTTATCTGAGGATGTTTCCTTTGTCACCTTAAGCTTCAATGTGATCCAAAATACCCCTTCTCAGATACCCCGAAAACAGTGCTACCAAAATGCTCCATGAAAAGGGTCGTGTAAGTCTCTGAGATGAATTAACATATAACAAGCAGTTTCTCAGAAAAGTTCTTGATAGTTTTTTTCTGAGGATATTTCCTTTGTCACCATAAGATTCTGTGCACTCTGAAATATCCCATTCAAGATTCCAAGGAAACAGTTAGCAGACTGCTCAATGAAAAGAACAGTGTAACTCAGTGAGATGAATTCACACATCACTAAGCAGTTTCTCAGCAACATTCTTTCTAGTTTCTATCTGAGGACATTTCCTTTTTTAACATAGGCCTCAATGCTCTCCCAAATATCCCTTTGCAGAATCCACAAAACCTGTGTTAGCAAACTGCTCCATGAATAGCAAGGTGTAACTTTATGAGATAAATGCACACATCACAATGAACTTTTTCAGAAAGGTTCTTTCTAATTTGTATCTGAGGATATTTCCTTTGTCACCATAGGGTTCAATGCGATCCAAAATATCCCTTCTCAAATTCCCCGGAAACACTGCTACCAAACTGCTAAATGAAAGGAATCGTGGAAGTCTGTCAGATGATTTCACAAAGCCCTAAGCAGTTTCTCAGAAAGCTTCTTTCTGGTTTTTGTCTCAGGATATTTTCTTTCTCACAATAACCTTCAATGTTCTCCAAAATATTCCATTGCAGATTCCAAGAGAATAGTGTTAGCAAGCTGCTAAATGAAAAGAACAGTGTAACTCTGTGAGCTGAATTCACACATCACAAATCTGTTTCTCAGAAACCTTTTTTATGATTTTTTTTTATGAGGATGCTTCCTTTGTCACCATAGGCTGCAATGCACTCCCAAATATCCTATTGTAGATTCCACAAAAGCAGTGTTACCAAACTGCTATGTGAAAAGAGAGCTTTAATTCTGTGAGATAAATTCACATATCACAAAGGACTTTCTCAGAAAGCTTCTTTCTAGTTTTTAATCTGAGGATATTTTCTTTGTCACCATTGGCTTCAAAGTGATCCAAAATATCCTCTCTCAAATTCCACAAAAGCAGTGCTAACAAACCGATTCATGAAAAGCGTCATGAAACACAGTGAGATGAATTAACACATCACAAAGAGGTATATCAGAAAGCTTCTTTCTAGTTTTTATATGAAGATATTTCCATTGTCACCATAGGCTTCAGTACTGTTTGAAATATGCCATAGCAGATTCCAAGAAAACAGTGTTAGCAAACTGCTCAATGAAAGGAACAGTTTAACTCTGTGAGATGAATTCACAATCACTAAGGAGTTTCACAGAAGGCTTTTTTCTAATTTTAATCTGAGAATATTTCCTTTTCATTGTAGACTTCAATGCAATTTAAAATATGCCTTCTCAGATCCCCAAAAATAGTGCTACCAGACAACTCTATAAAAACAGTTTTGTAACTCTGGTTGATGAGTTCACACATCTCACAGCTGTTTCTCAGGAAGGTTCTTTCTAGTTTTTATCAGAGTTTATATCCCTTTTCACCATAATCCTCATTGCGCTACAGAATACCCCATTCCAGATTCCATGAATATAGTGTTGGCAAGTTTCTCAATAAAAAAAAGTGTAACTCTGTGATGTGAATTCACACATCCCAAAGCAGTTTCACAGAAAATTTCTTTTTGATTTTTACCTGAGGATTATGGCTTTGTCACTACAGGCTTCAATGTACTCCCAAATATCCTATCACAGATTCCACGAAAACAGTATTAACAAGCTGCTCAATGAAAAGAATGGTGTGTCTCTGTAAGAAGAATTCACACATCACAAAGCAGTTTCGCAAAAAGCTTCTTTCCAGTTTTTATCCGAGGATATTTCCTTGTTTACTATAGGCCTCAATGCACTGCCACGTATCCCCTTGCAGATTCCACGAAAATGGTGTTAGTAAATGGCTCCATGAAAAGAAAGGTATAAGTCTGTGAGATGAATTCAAACATCTCCAAGAACTTTCTCAGAAAACTTTCTAGTTTTTATCTGAGGCTATTTCCTTTGACACCATAGGCTTCAATGTGATCCAAAATATCCCTTCTCAGATTCCCCAAAAACAGTGCTACCAAACTGAACCATGAAAAGAATCGTGTAACTCTGTGAATTGAATCAACACGTCACAATACAGTCTTATAAAGCTTCTTTCTAGTTTTTGTCTGAGGATAGTTTCTTTGTCACCATAAGTTTCAATGCGTTCCAAAATATCCCACTGCAGATTCCAAGAAAACAGTGTTAGAAAACTGCTCAATGAAAAGAACAGTGTAACACTGTAAGTTGAATTCACACACCACGAACCAGTGTCTCAGGAAGCTTCTTTCCAGTTTTTATCCGAGGATATTTCCTTGTTTACTATAGGCCTCATTGCACTGCCAAGTATCCCCTTGCAGATTCCACGAAAATGGTGTTAGTAAATGGCTCCATGAAAAGAAAGGTATAAGTCTGTGAGATGAATTCAAACATCTCCAAGAACTTTCTCAGAAAACTTTCTAGTTTTTATCTGAGGCTATTTCCTTTGACACCATAGGCTTCAATGTGATCCAAAATATCCCTTCTCAGATTCCCCAAAAACAGTGCTACCAAACTGAACCATGAAAAGAATCGTGTAACTCTGTGAATTGAATCAACACGTCACAATACAGTCTTATAAAGCTTCTTTCTAGTTTTTGTCTGAGGATAGTTTCTTTGTCACCATAAGTTTCAATGCGTTCCAAAATATCCCACTGCAGATTCCAAGAAAACAGTGTTAGAAAACTGCTCAATGAAAAGAACAGTGTAACACTGTAAGTTGAATTCACACACCACGAACCAGTGTCTCAGGAAGCTTCTTTCTAGTTTTTATCTGAGGATATTTCCTTTTTCACCAAAGGCCTCAATGTTCTCCCAAATATCCCTTCACAGATTCCATGAAAACAGTGTTAGCACACTGTTCCATTAAAAGAGAGGTGTAACTCTGTGAGAGGAATTCACACATCACAAAAACTTTCTCAGAAAGCTTCTTTCTAGTTTTTATATGAGGATATTCTCAGATACCCCAAAAACTGTGCTACCAAACTGATCCATGAAAAGAAAAGTGCAACTCTGTGAGATGAACTCACACATCACAAGGAACTTTTTCTGAAAGCTTCCTTTTGGTTTATATATCAGGATATTTCCTTTGCCACCATATTCTTCAATGTGATCCAAAATATGCCTTCTCAGATTCCCCATAAACAATGCTACCAAACTGATCAATTAAAGGAAAAGTGTATCTCTGTGAGATGAATTAATACATCATAAAGTGGTTTCTCAGAAAGCCTCTTTCTTTTTTTTTTTTCTGAGGATATTTTCTTGTTCACTGTAGGCCTCAAAGCACTCGTGAATATCCCTTTACAGATTCCACGAAAATAATGTTAGCAAGCAGCTCCAGCAAAACAAAGGTGTATATCTGTGAGTTGAATTCACACATCACAAAGCAGTTTCTCAGAAATCTTCTTTTTGGTTTTCCTATGAGGATATTTCCTTTGTCACCATAGGTTTCAATGTGTTCCCAAATATCCTATTGCAGACTCCACCAAAACGGTGTTAGCAAACTGCTGAATGAAAAGAATCGTGTAACACTTTGAGATGAATTCACACATCACAAAGAAATTTCTCAGAAACCTTCTTTCTAGTATCGATCTGAGGATATTTCCCTTGTAATCACAGGCTTCAACGCAATTCAAAATATCCCTTCTCACATTCCCCAAAAACAGGGATACCAAATGCTCCATGAAAAGGATTGTGTAACTCTGTGAGATGAATTCACATATCGCAAAGCAGTTTCTCTGAAGGCTTCTATTTTTTATCTGAGGATATTTCCTTTTTCACCATAGGCCTGAGCTTGCTCCCAAATATCCCTTTGTAGATTCAACGAAAACAGTCTTAACAAACTGCTCCATAAAAGGAAAGTTGTTACTCTGTGAGATGAATACACACTTCACAAAGAGGTTTCTCAGAAAACTTACTTCTAGTTTTTTTCTGAGGATATTTCCTTTGTCACCATATTCTTCAAGGCCATTCAAATACCCTTTCTCAGATTCCCAAAAAATAGTGTTACTAAACTGCTCCATAAAAAGAATGGTGTAACTCTGTGAGATAAATTCATACATCACAAACCTATTTCTCAGAAAGTTTCTTTCTAGTTTTTATCTGAGGATATTTCCCTTGTCACCATGGCTTCAAAGTGATCCAAAATATTCATTCTCAGATTCCCCCAAAATAGTGATACCAAACTGCTCCATGAAAAGAATCATATAACTCAGTGAGATGAATTCACAACAGTGAATTTGTTGTTACTCTGTGAGAAAACAATACTATTTGTTTTTACTATTTGTATTTTTATTTGAGATAAAAATACTATTAGGATTTTATTGGTTGTTACATTGCTACCGAACTGCTAAATGAAAAGAATCGTGTAACTCTTTGAGATAAATTAACACATCACAAAGCGGTTTCTCAGAAAGCTTCTTTCTACTTTTTATATGAGGATATTTCCTTTGTCAGGATAAGCTTCTATGCACTCCAACATATCCCACTGCAGATTCCAAGAAAACAGTGTTACCAAACTGTTAAATGAAAAGAACAGTATAACTCTGTGAGATGAATTCAAACATCACAAAGACGTTTGGCAGAGAGCTTCTTTTTGGTTTTTATCTGAGGATATTTCCTTTTTCACCACAGGATTCAATGCCCTCCCAAATATCCTATTGCAGATTCCTCAAAAACAGTGGTATCAAACAGTTCCATGAAAAGAAAGATGTAAATCTGTGAGATGAAACCACACATCACAAAGCAGTTTCTCCGAACGCTTCTTTCTAGTTTTTATCTGAGTTTTTCCTATGTCACTATAGGCTTCAATGCAATCCAAAATATCCCTTCTCGGATTCCCCAAAAACACTGCTGCCAAACTGTTCCATGAAAAGAAACATCTAATTATGTGAGATGAATTCACAAATCACAAACAGTATCTCAGAAAGCTTCTTACTAGTTTTTGTCTGAGGATAATTCCTTTGTCACCATAAGCTTCAATGCACTCTGAAATACACCACTGCAGATTCCAACAAAACAGTGTTAGCAAATTGCTCAGTGAGAATAACAGTTTAACTCTGAGATGAATTCATACATCACGAAGGAGTTTCTCAGAGAGCTTCTTTTCGATATTTATGTGAGGATATTTCCTTTTTCACTACTGGCCTGAATGTGCTCCCAAATATCTCTTTGCAGATTCCCTGGAAACAGTGTTAGCAAACTGCACCATGTAAAGAATGGTGTAACTATGTAGGATGAATTCAATCATCACAAAATACTTTCCCAGAGAGCGTCTATCTAATTTTTATCTGGTGATATTTCCTTTGTCACCCTAGGTTTCAATGCTATCCAAAATATCCATTCTCAAATTAACCAAAACAGTGCTACCAAGGTGATCCATGAAAAGAGTAGTGTAACTTGGTGAGATGAATTAATACAGCATGAAACAGTTTCTGAGAAAGATATCTTCTAGTTTTAATATTAGGCCATTTCCTTTGTCACTGTAACATTCAATGTGCTCTGAAATATCCCATTGCAGATTCCAAGAAAACATTGCTAGAATACTGCTCAATGAAAAGAACAGTGTTACTCTGTGAGATGAATTCACACATCACAAAGCACTTTCTCAGAAAAGTTCTGTCTTGTCTTCATCAGAGGATATTTCCTTTCTCACCATAGGCCTCAATGCACTCCAAAATATCCCTTGGCAGATTCCATGAAAACAGTCTTAGCAAGCTGCTCCATGAAAAGAAAGGTGTAACTCTGTGAGATGAATTTAAAAACCACCAAGCAGTTTCTCAGAAAGATTCTTTCTAGTCTGTGTCTGAGAGCAGTTCCTTTGTCACCATTAGCCTCAATGTGCTCCGTAATATCCCATTACAGATCCCAGGAAAAGAGTGTTAGCAAACTACTCAATGAAAAGAACAGTGTAACTCTGTGAGGTGAATTCACACATCACAAGCAGTTTCTCAGAAAGCTTCTTTGTAGTTTTTATCTGAGGCTATTTCTTATTTCACAGTAGGTCTCAATGTGGTCCCAAATATCCCTTTGCAGATTCCACGAAAACAGTCCTAGCAAACAGATCCATGAAAAGAAAGGTGTAAATCTCTGTGAGGTGAATTCACACATTGGAAAACAATTTCTCAGAAAGCTTCTTTTTGACTTTAATCTGTGTATATTTAATTTGTCACCATAGGCTTCAATGTGCTTCCAAATGTCCTATTGCAGATTCCGAGAAAACAGTGTTATCAAACTGCTCAATGCAAAGAACGGTGTAACTCTGTGAGAGGAATTCACACATCACAAAGCCGTTTCTCAGAAAGCTTCTTTCTAATTTTTATCTGTGGATATGTGTTTTTTCCAATATAGGCCTCAATACACTCCAAAATAACCCTTTGAAGAGTCCACGAAAACGGTGTTAGCAAACTGCTCGAAGAAAATTACAGTGTAACTCTGTGAGATGAACTCACACATCACAAAGCAGTTTCTCAGAGCGCTTCTTTCTAATTTTTATCTGAGGATATTGGTTTTTTTTTCACTATAGGCCTCATTGCACTCCCAAATATCCCTTTGCAGATTCCACGAAAACAGTGTTAGCTAACTGCTCCATGAAAAGAAAGGTGTATCTCTGAGAGATGAATTCACAAATCACAAAGAGCTTTCTCACAAGGTTTCTTTCTAGTTTTTAACTGAGGATATTTCCTTTGTCACCATAGGCTTCAATGTGATTCAAAATATCCCTTCTCAGATTCCCCAAAAACAGTTCTAGCAGACTGCTCCATGAAAAGAATCGTGTAACTCTATGAGATGAATTCACAAATCAGAAAACAGTTTCTCACAAAGCTTCCTTCTAGTTTTGGTCTGAGTATATTTCCTTTGTAACCATAAGCTACAATGTGCTCCAGAATATTCCATTGCAGATTTCAAGAAAACATTGTTAGCAAACTGCTCAAAGAAAGGGACAGTGTAACTGTGAGATGAACTCACTCATCACATTGGTTTTTTTGGAGGAAATTTCCTTTGTCACCATAGGCTTCAATGCACTCCCAAATATACTATTGCAGATTCCACAAAAACAGTGTTATCAAACTGTGCAGTAAAAAGAACCGTGTAACTCTGAGATGAATTCACACATCACAAAGCAGCTTCTCAGAAAGCTTCTTTTTAGTTTTTATAAGAGGATTTTTTTTCTTCACTCTAGGCCTCAGTGCGCTCCCAAATATCCCTTTGCAGATTCCACAAAAATAGTGTTACCAAACCACTCCATGGAAAGAAAGGTGTATCTCTGTGAGATTAATTCACACATCAGAAAGTACTTTCTCAGAAACCTTCTCTCTAGGTCTTATCTGAGGATATATTGTTTGTCACCATAGGCTTCAAAGCAATCCAAAATATTCCTTCTCAGATTCCCCAAGAACAGGGCTACCAAACTAGTCCATGAAAAGAATCGTGTAAGTCTGTGAGATGAATTAACGCATCACAAAGCAGTTTCTCAGAAATCTTCTTTCTAGTTTTTATATGTGGATATTTCCTTTATCACTACAAGCTTATATATGTTTCAAAATATCCCACTGTAGATTCCAAGAAAACAGTGTTAGCAGACTGCTCAATGAAAACAATAGTGTAACTCTGTGAGATGAATTCACACATCCCCAAGCAGTTTCTCATAAAGCTTCTTTCTAGTTTTGATCTGAGGATATTTTCTTTTTCACCATAGGCCTCAATGGGCACCTAAATATCCCTTCGAAGATTCTTCGAAAACAATTTTAGCAAACTGCTCAGTGAAAAGTACAGTGTAACAATGTGAGATGAATTCACACATCACAAACAACTTTCTCAGAAAGTTTCTTTCCAGTTTTTGTCTGAGGATATTTGCTTCGTCACCACAGGCTTCAATGCGTTTCAAAATATACCTTCTCAGGTTGCCCATAAACAGTGCCACCAAACTGCTCCATGAAAACGATGGTGTAACTCTGTGAGATGAATTCACACATCACAAAGCACTTTCTCAGAAAGCTTCTTTTTGCTTTTTCTTTGAGGACATAGCCTTTGTCACTATAGCCTTCAATGAGCTCCCAAATATCCTATTGCAGATTCCACAAAAACAGTGTCACCAAACTTGGCAATGAAGAAAATGGTGTACCACTGTGAGATGAATTCAGACACCAGAAAGCAGGTTCTCAGAAAGCTTCTTTCTAGTATTTATCTGTGGATATTTCCTTTTTCACGATAGGCAACATTGGGCTCCCATATATCCCTGTGCAGATTCCAGGAATACAGTGTTAGCAAAATGCTCCATGAAAAGAAAGTTTTATCTCAGTGAGATGAATTAACACATCACAAAGCAGTTTCTCAGAAACTTTGTTTGCACTTTTTATATGATTATATTTCCTTTGTCATCATGGACTTCAATGTGATCCAAAATATCCCTTCTCAGATTCCCTCAAAACACTGCTACCAAACTGAGACATGAAAAGAATTGTGTAGCTCTGTGAAAAGAATTAGCACATCACCAAGAGGTTTCTCAAAAAGCGTCTTTCTTGTTTTTATATGAGGATATTTCCTTTGTCACCATAAGCTTCAATGCACTCTGAAATATGCCATTGCAGATTCCAAGAAAACACATTTAGCAAACTGCTCAATGAAAAGAACAGTGTAACTTTGTGAGACGAATTCACAAATCATAAAGCAGATTCTCAGAGAGCTTTTTTCGAGTTTTTAATGAGGATATTTCTTTTTTCACTATAGGCCTCAATGCATTCCCAAATATCCTTTTGCAGATTCCACGAAAACTCTGTTAACAAACTGTCCCATGAAAATAAAGGTGTAATTCTTTGAGATAATTTCACACATCACAAGAACTATCTCAGAAAGTTTCTTTCTGGTTTTTGTCTGAGGATATTTCCTTAGTCACCGTAGGCTTCAATGCAATCCAAAACATCCCTTCTAAGATTGCCGAAAAACAGTGCTACCAAACTGATCCATGAAAAGAATCGTGTACCTCTCAGTGAGATTAATTAACACAACAAAAAGCGGTTTCTCAGAAAGCTTCTTTCTAGTTTTCATATGATATTTCCTTTGTCACCACAAGCTTCAATGCACTCTGAAATATCCCATTGCAGATTCCAAGAAAACAGAGTTAACAAACTGCACAATGAAAAGAACATTGTAACACTGTGAGATAAATTCACATATCACAAAGCAGTTTCTCAGAAAGCTTCCTTCTAGTTTTTATCTGAGAATAGTTTCTTTTTCACTGTAGGCTACAATGCGCTCCCAAATATCCCTTTGCAGATTCCATGAAAACAGTGTTAGCAAACTGCTCCACGAAAAGAATGGTGTAACTCTGTGAGTTGAAATCACACATCACAAAGAACTTTCTCAGAAAAATTCTTTCTAGTTTTTATCTCAGGATAATTCCTTGGTCACCATAAGCTGCAAGGCAATCCAAAATATCCCTTCTCAGATTCCCCAAAAACAGTGCTACCAAACTGCTCCATGAAAAGACTCGTGTAACTCTGTGAGATGAATTCACAAATCAGAAAGCAGTTTCTCGGAAAACTTCTTTCTAGCTTTTGTCTGAGGTTGCTTCCTTTTTCACCGTAAGCTTCAATGCTCTCTGAATTATCCCATTGCAGATTCCACAAAAACAAGGTTCAGAAACTGTTCAATGAAGAGAATTGTGTACCTCTGTGAGATGAATTCACACATCACAAAGAAGTTTCTCAGAAAGTTTCTTTCTAGTTTTATCTGAGGATATTTCCTTTCCCACCATAGACTTCAATGCACTCCAAAATATCCCTTTGGAGATTCCATAAAAACAGTGTTAGCAAACTGCTCTATGAAAAGAACAGTGTAACTCTGTGAGATGAACTCACACATCACAATGCAATTTCTTAGAACGCTTCCTTCTAGTTTTTATCTGAGGATATTTCCTTTTTCACCATAGACTTCAATCTGCTCCCAAATATCCCTTGCAGATTCTACAAAAACCGTGTTATTCAACTGCCCCATGAAAAGAAAGGTGTAACTCTGTGAGGTGAATTCACACATCACAAAGAAGTTTCTCAGTTAGCTTCTTTCTAGTTTGTATATGAGGATATACACTTTGTTAATCTAGGCTTCTGTACGATCCAAAATATCCCTTCTCAGATACCCCAATAACAGTGCTACCAAACTGATCCATGAAAATAATCGTGTAACACTGTGAGAAGAATTCACAAATCACAAAGGAGTTTCTCAGAAAGCTTCTTTCTAATTTTTTTATGAGGATATTTCCTTTTTCACCCTCAGCTTCAAAGCGCTCTGAAATATCCCTTTGCATATTCCAAGAAAACAGTGTTATCAAACAGCACAATGAAAACAACGGTGTAACCCTGTGATATGAATTCACACATCACAAAGCAGTTTCTCAGAAAGCTTTTTCTAATTTTTATCTGAAGGTATTTGCTTAGTCACCATAGTCTTCAATGTGATCCAGAGTATCCCTTCTCAGATTCCCCCCCCAAAAATGCTAGCAAACTGCTCCATGAAAAGAATCATGTAACTCTGTGAGATGAATTCACACATCACATGGAAGTTTCTCAGAAAGCTTCTTTCTAGTTTTAGTCTGAGGATATTTCCTATATCACCATAGGCTTCCATGCATTTCAAAATATCCCTTCTCAGATTACCCAAAAACAGTGATATCAATCTGCTCCATGAAAAGTATCGTGTAACTCTGTGAGATGAATTCACAATTCACAAAACAGTTTCTCAGAAAGCTTCTATCTGGTTTTTGTCTTAGGATATTTCCTTTGTCAAAATAAGCTGAATGAGCTCTGAAATATCACATTGCAGTTTCCAAGAAAACAGTTTTGGCAACCTGATCATTGAACAGATGAGTGTAACTCTGTGAGCTGAATTCACACATTACAAAGCAGTTTCTCAGAAATCTCATACCTAGTTTTTATCTGAGGATATTTCCTTTTTCACCATAGGCTTCAATGTGCTCCCAAATATCCCTTTGCAGATTCCACAAAAACAGTGTTAGCACACTGCTCCATGAAAAGAAAGTGTAACTTTGTGAGGTGAATTTACACATCATGACGAAGTTTCACATCATGATGAAGTTTCTCAGAAAGCTTATTTCTAGTTTTTATGTGATAATATTTCCTTTGTCAATATAGGCTTCAATGTCATCCAAAATATCCCTTCTCAGATTCCCCAAAAGCAGCGCTACAAAAGTGCCCCATGAAAAGAAAGGTGTAATTCTGTGAGATGAATTCACAAATCAGAAAGCCGTTTCTCAAGAAGCTTCCTTGTAGTTTCTATCTGATGTAGTTTCAATGTAGGCCTCAATGCGCTCCAAAATATCCCTTCACAGATTCCATGAAAACAGCATTAGAAAATTTCTCTATGAGGAGAAAGGTGTAAAACTGTACAATGAGTTCAAACATTTCAAAGAAGTTTCTCAGAAAGCTTCATTCTAGGTTTTATCTAAGGATATTTCCTTTGTCACCATAGGCTTCAATGCGATCAAATGTATCCCTCTTCAGATACCCAAACACAGTTTTACTAAACTGTTCCATGAAAAGAATCATATAACACTTTGAGGTGAATTAACACATCAGAAAGCGGGTTCTCAGAAAGCTTCTTTCTAATTTTTATACGAGTTTATTTCCTTTGCCACTATAAGCTTCAAAGTACTCCAAAATATCGCATTGCAGATTCCAAGAAACAGTGTTTGCAAACTGCTCAATGAAAAGGACAATGTAACACTCTAAGATGAATTCACACATCACAAAGGAGTTTCCCAGAAAAGTTTTTTCTGGTTTTTATCTGTTGATATTTCCTTTTTCACTATAAGCCTCAATGCACTCCCAAATATCCCTTGGCAGATTCCACGAAAACAGTGTCAGCACACTGTTCCATGAAAACAAAGATGTAACTCTGGGAGATGAATTCATACGTTACAAAGCAGTTTCACAGAAAATTTCTTTTGGGTTTTATTCTCAGGATATTTCCTATGTCACCATAGACTTCAATGCACTCTGAAATATCTTATTGCATATTCCAAGAAAACAGTATCAGCAAACTGCTCCATGAAACTAGTGGTGTAATTCTGTGAGATGAATTCACACATCACAAAGCATTTTCTCAGAAAGCTTCTTTCTAGTTTTTATCTGAGGATATTTCGTTTTTCACCATAGGTCTCAACTCGCTCCCAAATATCACTTTGTAGATAGTAGGCAGACATTGTTAGCAAACTGTTCCATGAAAAGAAAGGTGTTACTCTGTGAGATGAATACACACATCACAAATAAGTTTCTGAGTAAATTCTTTCTAGTTTTCTTCTGTTTCTATTTCTTTGTCACCATAGGCTTCAAGGTATTCCAAATTATCCCTTTTCAGATTCCCCAAAAAGAGAGTAACCAAACTGCTCCATGAAAAGAATCGTGTAACTCGGTGAGTTAAATTCACAAATCATAAAGTAGTTCCTCAGAAAGCTTCTTTCTAGTTTTGATCTGAGGATATTACCTTTGTCACCATAGACTTCAATGCAATCCAAAATATCCCTTCTCAGATTCCCCAAAAAGAGTGCTACAAAAGAGCATATGAAAACAATCAAGTAACTCTGTGAGATGAATTCACAAATCACAAAGCAGCTTCTTGGAAAGCGTCTTTCTAGTTTTTATCTGAAGATATTCCCTTTTTCACCCTCGGCCTCAATACACTCCCAAATATCCCTTTGTAGATTACACGAAAACTGTGTTAGCAAAGTGTTCCGTGAAAAGAAAGGTGTAAATATGTGAGTTGAATTCACATAACACAAAGCTGTCTCAAAAAGCTTCTTTTTGGTTTTTGTCTGAGGATATTTCCTTTTTCAATATAGGCTTTAACGTGCTCCCAAATATCCTATTTTAGGTTTCATGAAAACAGTGATAGCAAACTGCTCCAAGTAAAGAATCAGGTAAATCTGTGAGATGAATTCATGCATCACAAAGCAGTTTCTCAGAAATCTTCTTCTAGTTTTTAACTGAGGATATTTTCTTTGTCACAAGAGGCTTCAATGCTATTCAAAATATCCCTTGTCAAATTCCCCAAAGAGTGCTACCAGACTGCTGTATGAAAAGTGGGATGTAACTCTGTGAGATGAATTCACACATCACATTGCTGTTTCTCAGATAGGTTCTTTCAAGTTTTTAGCTGAGGATATTTCCTTTTTCACAATATTCCTCAATGTGCTCCTGAATATCCCATTGCAGATTCCATGAGAAAAGTGTTAGAAAACTTCTCAATGAAAAGAACAGCATAACTCAGTAAGATGAATTCGCACATCACAAAGCAGTTTCAGTGTAAGCTTCTTTTTTATTTTTGTCTGAGGATATTTCCTTTGTCACCATTGGCTTCAATGCACTCTGAAATATCCTATTGCAGATTCCACGAAAATAGTGTATCAAAGTACTCAATTAAATGAATGAGTAACTCTGTGTGATGAATTCACACATCACAGAGCAGTTTCTCAGAAAGGTTCTTTCCTGTTTTTATCTGAGGATATTTCCTTTTTCACTATAAGCCTCAATACACTCCCAAATATCCCTTTGCAGATTCCATGAAAAGAGTTTTATCAAACTTCTACATGAAAATAAAGGTGTAACTCTGTGAAAAGAATTCACACATCACAAAGAACTTTCACAGAAAGCTTCTTTCTAGTTTTTATCTGAGGATATTTACTTTGTCACCATAGGCTTCAATGTGATCCAAAATATCCCTTCTCACATTTCCCAAGGACAGTTCTACCAAACTGATCCACAAAAAGAATCGTGTGACTCTGTGAGATGAATTAACACATCACAAATCAGTTTCTCAGAAAGCTTCTTTCTAATTTTTATACGAGGATATTTCCTTTTTCACCATAAGCTTCAATGCACTCTGAACTATCCCATTGCGGATTCCAAGAAAATAGGGTTAGCAAACTGCTCAATGAAAAAAAGAGTGTAACTGTAATCTTCAATGCAGTCTGAAACTGCTCAATGAAAAGAAGAGTGTAACTTTGTAAGAAGAATTCACATATCACAAAGCAGTTTCTCAGACAGCTTCTTTCTATTTTTTACCTGAAGCTATTTTCTTTGTCATCATAGGCTACATTGTGATCAAAAAGATCCCTTCTCTAGTTCCTCAAAAACAGTACTACAAAACTGCTCTATAAAAAGAATTGTGTAACTCTGTGAGATAAATTAACCCATCACAAAGTGGTTTCTCAAATAGCTTCTTTCTAGTTATTCTGTGAGGATATTTCTTTTGTCACCATAAGCTTCAATGCACTCCAAAATATCCTAATGCAGATTGTAAGAAAACAGTATTAGCAAACTGCTGAATGAAAAGAACAGGGTAACTTTATGAGATGAATTCACACATCACAAAGCAGTTTCTCAGAAAGCTTCCTTTTGGTTTTTGTCAGAGGATATTTCCTTGGTCACCACAGGCTTCAATGCACTCCAAAATATCCTATTGCAGATTCCACGAAAACAGTGTTAGCAAACTGCTGCAAGAAAATCTAGATGTAATTCTGTGAGATGAATTCACACATCACAAAGCAGTTTCTCAGAAAGCTTCCTCTAGTTTTTATCTGTGGATGTTTCCTTTCACCATAGGCTTCAATGAGATCCAAAGTATCCTTTCTCATATTCCACAAAAGCAGTGCTACCTAACTGCTCCATGAAAAGAATTGAGTAACTCTATAAGATGAATTTACAAATCGCAAAGCAGTTTCTCAGAAAGCTTCTTTATAGTTTTTATCTGAGGATATTTCCTTTTTACCATGGGCCTCTATGTGCTCCCGAATACCCCTTTGTAGATTCCACAAAAATAGTGTTCACAAAGTGTTCCATGAAAAGAAACCTGTAAATCTGTGAGGTGAATTCACATATCACAAAGCACTTTCTCAGGAAATATCCTTTTGGTATGTGTCGGAGTATATTTCCTTTGTCAATATAGGCTTTACTGCACTCCCGTATATCCTATTGCAGATTCCACTAAAACAATGTAAGCAAACTGTCCCAATAAAAGAATCATGAAAATGTGTGCAATGAATTCACACATCACAAAACAGTTTCTAAGAAAGGTTCTTTGTAATTTTTATCTGAGGATATTTCCTTTGTCACCATAGGCTTCAATGCTGTACAAACTATCCCTTCTCAGAATACCCAAAAAGAGTTCTACCAAACTGCTCTATGAAAAGAGTGGTGTAATTCTGTGACACTAATTGACACATCACAAAACTGCATCTCAAATGGGTTCTTCCAAGTTTTTATCTGACGATATTTCCTTTTTCACCATATTCCGCAACGTGCTCTGGAATATCCTATTGCAGATTCCACGAAAAAAAGTTGTAGAAAACTTCTCAATGAAAAGAACATTGTAACTCTGTAAGATGAACTCATACATCACAAAGCAGTTTCACAGAAAGCTTCTTTTTTGTTTTTCTCTGAGGATATTTCCTTTGTCCCCAAAGGCTTCAAAGCACTCCCAAATATCCTATCGCAGATTCCACAAAAACAGTGCCATCAAACTGTCAATTAAACGAATGGTGTAAATCTGTTTGATGAATCACACATCACAGAGCAGTTTCGCAGTAAAATTTTTTCCAGTTTTTATCTGAGGATATTTTCTTTTTCACTCTTGGCCTCAATGCACCCCCAAATATCCCTTTGCAGATTTCACAAAAACAGTGTTATCAAACTGCTCCATGAAAATAAACGTGTAACTCTGTGAGTTGAATTCACACATCACAAAGAACTTACTCAGAAAGTTTCTTCCTAGTTTTTATCTCAGGATATTTCCTTCATCGTGATAGGCTTCAATGCATTTAAAATATCCCTTCTCAGATTCCCCAAAAACAGTTCTACCAAACTGATTCATGAAAAAAATCATGTAACTCTGTGAGATGAATTCACACAACACAAAGTGGTTTCTCAGAAAGCTTCTTTCTAATTTTTATATGAGGATATTTCCTTTTACACCATATATTCAATGTGCTCTGAACTCTCCCATTTCAGATTCCAAGAAAATAGTGTATGCAAACTGCTCAATGAAAAAAAGAGTGTAACTCTTTGAGATGAATTCACACATCATGAAGAAGTTTCTCAGAAGGTTTCTTTCTGGTTTTTATTTGAGGAAATTTCCTTTGTCACCATATTCTTCAAAGTGATCCAAAATATCCCGTCTCAGATTCCACAAAAGCGGTGCTACCAAACTGATCCATAAAAGAATTGTGTAACTCTGTGAGATGAAGTAGGACATCACAAAGTGGTTTCTCAGAAAGCTTCTTTCCAGTTTTTATCTGAGGATATATCCTTTGTCACCTTAGGCTTCATTGGGATCCAAAATCCCCCTTCTCGGATTCCCCAAAAACAGTGCTATCAAACTACTCCATGGAAAGAATCGTGTAATTCTGTTAGATGAATTAATAAATCATGAAGCAGTTTCTCAGAGAGCTCCTTTCTAGTTTTTGTCTGAGGATATTTCCTTGTCACCATAAGCTTCAATGTGCTCTGAAATATCCCCTTGCAGATTCCACGAAAACAGTGTTAGCAAACTGCTACATGAAGAGAAAGGTGTAACTCTCTGAGATGAATTCATACATCACAAACAAGTTTCTCAGAACGTTTCCTTCTAGTTATTATCTGAGGATATATCCTTTGTCATCCTAAGCTTCAATGCAATTCAAAATATGAATTCTCAGATTCCCAAAAAGAGTTCTACCAAACTGCTCCATGAAAACAATCATGTAACTCTGTGAGATGAATTCACAAATCACAAAGCAGTTTCTCAGAAAGTTTCTTTAGAGTTTTTGTCTGCAGATACGTCCTTTGTCACCACAAGCTTCAATGTTCTCCGATATATTCCATTGCAGATTCCAAGAATACAGTGTGAGAAAACTGATCAATGAAAAGAATAGCGTAACTTTATGAGATGAATTCGCACGTCACAAAGCAGCTTATCAAAAAGCTTCTTTTTGGTTTTTATCTCAGGGTATTTCCTTTGTCACATTAGGCTTCAATGCACTACTATATATCCCTTTGCAGAACCCACAAAAACACTGTTACCAGACTGCTCCAAGAAAAGAATCGTATAACTCTTTGCGATGAATTCAAACACCACAAAGCAGTTTCTCAGAAAGATTCTTTCTATGATTTATCTGATTATATTTCCTTTGTCACTATAGGCTTGAATGCAGCTCAAAATATCCCCTCTTGGATTCCCCAGAAACAGTGCGACCAAACTTCTCCATGAAAAGAAAGGTGTAACACTGTGAGATGAATTCATACATCACAAAGAAGTTCCTCAAAAAGCTTCTTTATAGATTTTATATCAGGATATTTCCTTCGTCACCATAGGCTTCGAACTGATGCAAAATATCCCTTCTGAGATTCCTCAAAAACAGTGCTACCAAACTGCTCCATGAAAAGAAAGGTGTAATTCCGTGAGATGAATTCACAAATCACAAAGCAGTTTCTCAGAAAGCTTCTTTCTAGTTTTTGTCTGAGGATATTTCCTTTGTTGCCATAAGCTTCAATGCACTATGAAATATCCCATTGCAGATTCCACAAAAACAGTGTTAGCAAACTGCTCAATTCAAGGAACAATGTAGCTTTGTGAAATAAATTCACACACCACAGAGCAGTTTCTGAGAAAGCTTCTTTCTAGTTTTTGTCTGAGGATATTTCATTTGTCACCATAAGATTCCATGTGCTCCCAAATATTACTTTGCAGATTCCACGAAGACAGTGTTAGCAAACTGCACCCTGAAAGGAAAGGTGTAACTCTGTCAAATGAATTCACACTTCAAAAAGAACTTTCTCAGAAAATTTATTTCTATTTTTTATCTGATGAAATTTCCTTTGTCACCATAGGCTTCATTGCTATCCAAAATTTCCCTTCTCAGATTCCAAGAAACAGTGCTAAAAAACTGATGCATGAAAAGAATCGTTTAACTCAGTGGGATGAACTAACACATCACAAAGCGGTTTTTCAGAAAGCTTCTTTTTAGTTTTTATATGGGGGTACTTCGTTTGTCAACTTAAACTTTAATGCACTTCAAAATATCCCTTTGCAGATTCCATGAAAACAGTGTTAGCAAAAGGCTGAATGAAAAGAATGGTGTCACTCTGTGAGATGAATTCACACATCACAAAGCAGTGTCTCAGAAAGCTTCTTTCTCTTTTTTTCTGAGGATATTTCCTTTTTCACTATAATCCTCATTGCATTCCGAAATATCCCATTGCAGATTCCACGAAAACAGTGTTAGCAAACTGCTCCATGGAAAGAAGAGTGTAACTCTGTGAGATGAATTCAAGGATTACAAAGCAGTTTCCAAGAAAGATTCCTTCTAGTTTTTATCTGAGGATATTTAGTTTTACACCACAAGCCTCAAAGTTCTCCAAAATATCCCTTTGCAGATTCCATGAAAATAGTGTTAGCAAAAGGTTTCATTAAAAGAAAGGTGTAACTCTGTGAGATGAATTCACAAGTCACAAAGCAGTTTCTCAGAAAGCTTCTTTCCAATTTTAGTCTGAGGGTATTTGCTTTGTCACCACAAGCTTCAATGTGCTGTGAAATAACCCATTGCAGATTCCAAGAATACAATGTGAGCAAACTGCTCAATGAAAAGAATGGTGTAACCCTGTGAGATGAATTCACTCATCACAAAGCAGCTTATTGGATAGCTACTTTTTCGTTTTTATCTCAGGATATTTCCATTGTCACCATAGGCTTCAATGTGATCCAAAATATCCCTTCTCGGATTCCCCAAAACCATTGCTACCATATTGCTACATGAAAAGAATCGTGTAACTCCATGAGATGAATTAACACATGACAACACTGTTTCTCAGAATGCTTCTTTCTAATATTTATCTGAGGATATTTCCTTTTTCACCATACACCTCAATGCACTCCCATACAGTCCTATGCAGATTCCAGGAAAACAGTGCTAACAAATGGCTCCATGAAAAGAAAGGTGCAACCCTGAGAGATGAGATCATATATCACAAAGAACTTTCTTGGAAAGCTTCTTTCTGGTTTTTATCTGAGAATATTTCCTTTGTGACCAAAAGCTTCAATCCGCTCCAAAATATCCCATTGCAGATTCCAAGGAAACAGTTCCAGCAAACTGCTCAATGAGAAGAATAGTGTCACTCTGTGAGATGAATTCACACATCACAAAGCAGTTTCTTAGAAAGCTTCCTTCTAGTTTTTATCTGAGGACATTTCATTTGTCACCATAGACTTCATTGCACTAAAAAATATCCTAGTGCAGATTACAAGAAAACAGTTTATCAAACTTCTCATGGAAGAGAACAGTGTAACTCTGTGAGATGAATTCACACATTACAAAGAATTTTTTCCGAAAGCATCTTTTTGGTTTTTATCTGAGTATGTTTCTTTGTCACCGTAGGTTTCAATGAGCTCCCAAATATTCTAGTGCAGATTCCAAGAAAACAGTGTTAGTAAACTGCTCATTGAAAAGAACAGTGTAACTCTGTGAGAACAATTCACATATCCCAAAGCAATCTCTCAGAAAGCTTCTTTTTGGTTTATTATCTGAGGATATTTCCTTTGTCACCAAAGGATTCAATGCACTCCCAAATATCCTGTTGCAGATTCCACAAAAACAGGGTTATCAAACTGTTCAATGTAAAGAATGGTATAAGTGTGATTTCTTAATTCACACATCACAAATAACTTTCTCAGAAAGTTTGTTTCTAGGGTTTATCTTAGGATATTTACTTTGTCACCATAGGCTTCAATGCGATCCCAAATATCCCTTCTCAGATTCCCCAAAAAAAGTACAACCAAACTGCTAAATGGAAAGAATTGTGTAATGCTTTGAGATAAATTAACACATCACCAAGCAGTTTCTCAGAAAGTTTCTTTCTACTTTTTATATGAAGATATTTCCTTTGTCACCATAAGTTTCTGTGCACTCCAAAATATCGCTCTGCAGATTCCAAGAAAACAGTGTTACCAAACTGCTAAATGAAAAGAACAGTGTAACACTTTGAGATGAATTCAAACATCACAGAGAAGTTTCGCAGAAATCTTCTTCTTGGTTTTTATCTGAGGATGTTTCCTTTTTCATAGCAGGCTTCAATGCAGTCCCAAGTATGCTATTGCAAATTCCTCGAAAACTGTGTTATTAAACAGCTCAATGAAAAGAATGGTGTAACTCTGTGAGATGAATTCATACATCACAAAGCAGTTTCTCAGAAAGCTTCTTTCTGGTTTTAATCTGAGGGTATTTTGTGTTTCCCCATAGGCCTCAAGGCGCTCCCAAAAATCCCTTTGCAGATAACATGAAAAGAGTGTTAGCAATCGGCTCCGTGAAAAGAATGGTGTAACTCTCTGAGATGAATTCACACATCACAAAGAACATTTTCAAAAAGTTTCTTTCTAGTTTTTAACTGAGAAAATTTCCTGTGTCATTGTAGGCTTCAATGTGATCCAAAATATCCCTTCTCAGGTTCCTGAAAACAGTGCTATCAAACTGATCCATGAAAAGAATTGTGTAACTCTGTGAGAGGAATTTACACATCACAAAACTATTTCTCAGAAAGCCTCTTTTTACTTTTTCTATGAGGATATTTAATATGTCAACATAGGCTTCTATGTGCTCCAAAATACCCCATTGCAGACTGCCAAAAGACAGTGTTAGCAAACTGCTCAATGATAAGAACAGTGTAATGCTGTGCGATGAATTAACACATCACAAAGCAGTGTCACAGAAAGTTTCTTTCTGGTTTTTATCTGAGGATATTTCCTTTTTCACCTCAGTCTTCAATGTTGTCCCAAATGTCCCTTGCAGATTCCACGAAAACAGTATTAGCAAACTGCTCCATGAAAAGAAAGTTGTAAGTCTGTGAGATGAATTTACACGTCACAAAGAACTTTCTCAGAAAGCTTCTTTCTAGTTTTTGAGGATATTTCCTTTTCCACCATAGGCTTCACTGTGCTCCCAAATACCCCTTCTCAGACACCACCAAAACTGTGATGCCAAAGTGCTCCTTCAACAGAAACATTTAGCTCTATGAGATGAATGCATACATCACAAAGGAGTTTCTCAGAAAGTTCCTCTCCAGTTTTTACCTGAAGATATTTCCTTTATTGTTATTGGACTCTATGTGCTCCCGAATATCCCTTTGCAGACTCCACAAATATAGTGTTACCAAATTGCTCAATGAAAACAAAATTGAAACTCTGTGAGATGAATTCACCCACCACAAAGCAGTTTCTCAGAAAGCTTCTTTCTAGTTCAAATCTGAGGATATTTCCTTTATAACCATAGGCTTCAATGTGCTCCCAAATATCTCCTGTCAGATACCACAAAAACGGTGATGCAGAACTGTTCAATCAAAGAAAAAGTTAAACTCTTTCAGGTGAATACACACATCACAAAACCATTTCTGGAAAAGTTTCAATCCAGTTTTTACCTGAAGTTATTTCCTTATTCACCCTAGGAGCTGCCATATATCCCATTGCAGATTTCATAAAAACAGTGCTAGCAAACTGCTCCATGAAAAGAAATCTATAACTCTGTGAGATGAATTCACGAATCAAAAAACAGTTTCTCAGAACACTTCTTTCTACTTTTTATCTGAGGATATTTCCCTTGTCACCATAGATTTCAGTGCACTCCCAAATATCCTACTGCAGATGCCACAAAAACAGTGTTCACAAACTGCTCAATGTAAAGAACAGTGAAACTCTGGGAGATGAATTCACACATGCCAAAGCAGTTTCTCAGAAATATTTTTTCTACTTTTTTTTTTTTATGCTTCAAGTTCTAGGGTACATGTGCATAATGTGCAGGTGTGTTACATATGTCTACTTGTGCCATGTTGGTGTGCTGAACCCATCAACTCGTCATTTACATCAGGTATAACTCCCAATGCAATACGTCCCCCTCCACCCTCCAAGGTGATAGGCCCCGGTGTGTGATGTTCCCCTTCCCGAGTCCAAGTGATGTCATTGTTCAGTTCCCACCTATGAGTGATAACATGCAGTGTTTGGTTTTCTGTTCTTGTGATAGTTTGCTGAGAATGATGGTTTCCAGCTGCATCCATGTCCCTACAAAGGACACAAACTCATCCTTTTTGATGGCTGCATAGTATTCCATGGTGTATATGTGCCACATTTTCTTAATCCAATCTGTCACTGATGGACATTTGGGTAGATTCCAAGTCTTTGCTATTGTGAATAGTGCCGCAATAAACATATGTGTGCATGTGTCTTTATAGCAGCATGATTTATAATCCTTTGGGTATATACCCAGTAATGGGATGGCTGAGTCATATGGTACATCTAGTTCTAGATCCTTGAGGAATCGCCATACTGTTTTCCATAATGGTTGAACTAGTTTACAATCCCACCAACAGTGTAAAAGTGTTCCTATTTCTCCACATTCTCTCCAGCACCTGTTGTTTCTGGACTGTTTAATGATTGCCATTCTAATTGGAGTGAGATGGTATCTCATTGTGGTTTTGATTTCCATTTCTCTGATGGCCAGTGATGATGAGCATTTTTTCATGTGTCTGTTGGCTGTATGAATGTCGTCTTTTGAGAAATGTCTATTCATATCCTTTGCCCACTTTTCGATGGGGTTGTTTGTTTTTTTCTTGTAAATTTGTTTGAGTTCTTTGTAGGTTCTGGATATTAGCCCTTTGTCAGATGAGTAGATTGCAAAAATTTTCTCCCATTCTGTAGGTTGCCTGTTCACTCTGATGGTAGTTTCTTTTGCTGTGCAGAAGCTCTTTAGTTTAATTGGATCCCATTTGTCAATTTTGGCTTTTGCTGCCATTGCTTTTGGTGTTTTAGACATGAAGTCCTTGCCCATGCCTATGTCCTGAATGGTATTACCTTGGTTTTCTTCTAGGGTTTTTATGGTATTAGGTCTAACATTTAAGTCTCTAATCCATCTGGAATTAATTTTCGTATAAGGAGTAAGGAAAGGATCCAGTTTCAGCTTTCTACTTGTGGCTAGCCAATTTTCCCAGCACCATTTATTAAATAGGGAATCCTTTCCCCATTTCTTGTTTTTCTGAGGTTTGTCAAAGATCAGATGGCTGTAGATGTGTGGTATTATTTCTGAGGACTCTGTTCTGTTCCATTGGTCTATATCTCTGTTTTGGTACCAGTACCATGCTGTTTTGGTTACTGTAGCCTTGTAGTATAGTTTGAAGTCAGGTAGCGTGATGCCTCCAGCTTTGTTCTTTTGACTTAGGATTGTCTTGGAGATGCGGGCTCTTTTGTGGTTCCATATGAACTTTAAAGCAGTTTTTTCCAATTCTGTGAAGAAACTCATTGGTAGCTTGATGGGGATGGCATTGAACCTATTGATTCTTCCTATCCATGAACATGGTATGTTCTTCCATTTGTTTGTGTCCTCTTTGATTTCACTGAGCAGCGGTTTGTAGTTCTCCTTGAAGAGGTACTTTACATCCCTTGTAAGTTGGATTCCTAGGTATTTTATTCTCTTTGAAGCAATTGTGAATGGAAGTTCATTCCTGATTTGGCTCTCTGTTTGTCTGTTACTGGTGTATACGAATGCTTGTGATCCTTGCACATTAATTTTGTATCCTGAGACTTTGCTGAAGTTGCTTATCAGCTTAAGGAGATTTTGGGCTGAGACAATGGGGTGTTCTAAATATACAAATCATGTCATCTGCAAACAGGGACAATTTGACTTCTTCTTTTCCTAACTGAATACCCTTGATTTCTTTCTCTTGCCTGAATGCCCTAGCCAGAACTTCCAACACTATGTTGAATAGGAGTGGTGAGAGAGGGCATCCCTGTCTTGTGCCAATTTTCGAAGGGAATTTTTCCAGTTTTTGCCCA
Source organism: Macaca thibetana thibetana (assembly GCF_024542745.1). Lineage (NCBI taxonomy): Eukaryota > Metazoa > Chordata > Mammalia > Primates > Cercopithecidae > Macaca > Macaca thibetana. The sequence continues at coordinate 16,572,481 of NC_065592.1, forward strand.
TTCAGTATGATATTGGCTGTGGGTTTGTCATAAATAGCTCTTATTATTTTGAGATATATTCCATCAATACCGAATTTATTGAGAGTTTTTAGCATGAAGGGCTGTTGAATTTTGTCAAAAGCCTTTTCTGCATCTATTGAGATAATCATGTGGTTTTTGTCTTTGGTTCTGTTTATATGCTGGATTATGTTTATTGATTTGTGAATGTTGAACCAGCCTTGCATCCCAGGGATGAAGCCCACTTGATCATGGTGGATAAGCTTTTTGATGTGCTGCTAGATCCGGTTTGCCAGTATTTTATTGAGGATTTTTGCATCGATGTTCATCAGGGCTATTGGTCTAAAATTCTCTTTTTTTTGTTGTGTCTGTGCCAGGCTTTGGTATCAGGATGATGTTGGCCTCATAAAATGAGTTAGGGAGGATTCCCTCTTTTTCTATTGACTGGAATAGTTTCAGAAGGAATGGTACCAGCTCCTCCTTGTACCTCTGGTAGAATTCAGCTGTGAATCCATCTGGTCCTGGACTTTTTTTGTTGGTAGGCTATTAATTATTACCTCAATTTCAGAGCCTGCTATTGGTCTATTCAGGGATTCAACTTCTTCCTGGTTTAGTTTTGGGAGAGTGTAAGTGTCCAGGAAATTATCCATTTCTTCTAGATTTTCTAGTTTATTTGTGTAGAGGTGTTTATAGTATTCTCTGATGGTAGTTTGTATTTCTGTGGGGTCGGTGGTGATATCCCCTTTATCATTTTTTATTGAAGCTATTTGGTTCTTCTCTCTTTTCTTCTTTATTAGTCTTGCTAGCGGTCTATCAATTGTGTTGATTTTCTCAAAAAACCACCTCGTGGATTCATTGATTTTTTTGGAGGGTTTTTTGTGTCTCTCCTTCAGTTCTGCTCTGACCTTAGTTATTTCTTGCCTTCTGGTAGCTTTTGAATGTGTTTGCTCTTGCTTCTCTAATTCTTTTAATTGTGATGTTAGAGTCTCAATTTTAGATCTTTCCAGCTTTCTCTTGTGGGCGTTTAGTGCTATAAGTTTCCCTCTACACACTGCTTTAAATGTGTCCCAGACATTCTGGTATGTTGTATCTTTGTTCTCATTGGTTTCAAAGAACATCTTTATTTCTGCCGTCATTTCATTGTGTACCCAGTAGTCATTCAGGAGCAGGTTATTCAGTTTCCATGTAGTTGAGCGGTTTTGATTGAGTTTCTTAGTCCTGAGTTCTAGTTTGACTGCACTGTGGTCTGAGATACTGTTTGTTATAATTTCTGTTCTTGTACATTTGCTGTGGAGTGCTTTAAATCCAATTATGTGGTCAATTTTGGAATAAGTGTGATGTGGTGCTGAGAAGAATGTCTATTCTGTTGATTTGGGGTGAGAGTTCTATAGATGTCTATTAGGTCTGCTTGCTGTAGAGATGAGTTCAATTCCTGGATATCCTTGTTAACTTTCTGTCTCATTGATCTGTCTAATGTTGACAGTGGGGTGTTGAAGTCTCCCATTATTATTGTATGGGAATCTAAGTGTCTTTGTAAGTCTCTAAGGACTTGCTTTATGAATCTGGGTGCTCCTGTATTGGGTGCATATAGATTCAGGATAGTTAGCTCTTCTTGTTGAATTGATCCCTTTACCCTTATCTAATGACCTTCTTTGTCTCTTTTGATCTTTGATGGTTTAAAGTCTGTTTTATCAGAGACTAGTATTGCAACCCCCACTTTTTTTTGTTCTCCATTTGCTTGGTAGATCTTCCTCCATCCCTTTATTTTGAGCCTATGTATGTCTCTGCGTGTGAGATGGGTCTCCTGAATACAGCAGACTGATGGGTCTTGACTCTTTATCCAGTTTGCCAGTCTGTGTCTTTTAGTTGGACCATTTAGTCCATTTACATTTAAGGTTAAGATTGTTATGTGTGAACTTGATCCTGCCATTATGATATTAACTGGTTATTTTGCTTGTTAGTTGATGCAGTTTCTTCCTAGCCTCGATGGTCTTTACATTTTGGCATGTTTTTGCAATGGCTGGTACCGGTTGTTCCTTTCCATGTTTAGTGCTTCCTTCAGGGTCTCTTGTAAGGCAGGCCTAGTGGTGACAAAATCTCTAAGCATTTGCTTATCTGTAAAGGATTTTATTTCTCCTTCAGTTGTGAAACTTAGTTTGGCTGGATATGAAATTCTGGGTTTAAAATTCTTTTCTTTAAGATTGTTAAATATCGACCCCCACTCTCTTCTGCCTTGTAGTGTTTCTGCTGAGAGATCTGCTGTTAGTGTGATAGGCTTCCCTTTGTGGGTAACCCGACCTTTCTCTCTGGCTGCCCTTAAGATTTTTTCCTTCATTTCAACTTTGGTGAATCTGGCAATTATGTGTCTTGGAGTTGCTCTTCTCGAGGAGTATCTTTGTGGCATTCTCTGTATTTCCTGCATTTGAATGTTGGCCTGCCCTACTAGGTTGGGGAAGTTCTCCTGGATGATATCCTGAAGAGTGTTTTCCAACTTGGTTCCATTTTCCCCCTCACTTTCAGGCACCCCAATCAGACGTAGATTTGGTCTTTTTACATAATCCCATCCTTCTTGCAGGCCTTGTTCATTTCTCTTTCTTCTTTTTTCTTTGGGTTTCTCCTCTTGTTTCATTTCATTCATTTGATCCTCCATCGCTGATACTCTTTCTTCCAATTGATCAAGTCGGGTACTGAAGCTTGTGCATTTGTCACTTATTTCTCGTTTTTCTACTTTTTATCTGAGGATATTTCCTTTTTCACTATAGGCTTTGGTGCATTCCCAAATATCCCTTTGCAGATTCCACGAAAAGAGTGTTAGCACACTGCTCCATGAAAAGAAAGGTGTAACTTTGTGAGATGAATTCACATATCACAATGCTGTTACTCACAAACCTTCTTTCTGGTTTTATCTGAGGATATTAGCCTTTTCATCGTATTCCTCAAGGCATTCTCGAATATCCGAGTGCAGAGTAATTCAAAAAATTTTTAGCAAACTTCTCAATGAAAACAACGGTGTAACTCCATGAGGTGAATTCACACATCACAAGCCGTTTCACAGAAAGCTTCTTTTTGGTTGTTATCTGAGGATAGTTCCTTTGTCACCATAGGCTTCAAGGTGCTCCTACATATCCTACTGCAGATTCCACAAAAACAGTGTTATCAAACTGCTCATTGAAAAGAATGGTGTAACTCTGTGACACAATTTCACACATCACAAAGCTGTTTCTCATAAAACTTCTTTCAGGCTTTTGTCTGAGCCTATTTTCTTTATCACCATATACCTCAATGGGCTCATGAACATCCCATTGTAGATTCCAGGAAAGCAGTGTTAGCAAACTCCTCCAAGAAAAGAAAGGTGTAAATCTGAGAGATGAATTCACACATCATAAAGAAGTTTCTCAGAAAGCTTCTTTTTTCTTTTTCTCTGAGGATATTTACTTTGTCACCATAGGCTTCAGTGCTCTCCAAAATATCCTAATTCAGATTCCATGAAAGCAGTGTTATCAAACTGCTCAAAGATAATAAGAGTGTATCTCTGTGAGATGAATTCACCTATCCAAAGTTAGTTTCTCAGAAAGCTTCTTTCCAGTTTTTATCTGAGGATATTTCCTTTCACACCATAGGCCTCAATGCGCTCCCATACATCACTTTGCAGGTTCCACAAAAAGAGTGTTTGCAAACTGCTCCATGAAAATAAAGGTGGAACTCTGTGAGATGAATTCACACATCACAAAGTAATTTCTCAGGAAGCTTCTTTCTAGTTTTTTTTTCAGAAGATTTTCCTTTGTCACATTAGGCTTCAACGAAATCCAAAATATCCGTTCTCAAATTCCCCAAAAACAGTGCTACCAAACTGCTCCATGAAAAGAATGGTGTAACTCTGTGAGATGAATTCACACATCAGAATGCAGTTTCTCAGAAAGCTTCTTTGTAGTTTTTATCTGAGAATATTTCCTATTTCACCATAGGCCTCATTGTGCTCCATAATATCGTATCACAGATTCCACGAAAAAAGTGTTAGCAAACTTCTCAATGAAAAGAATGGCATAACTCTGTGAGATGAATTCACAAAGCACAAGAAATTTTCTCAGAAAGTTTCTTTTTAGATTTTATGTGAGGATATTTCCTATGTCACCATAGTCTTCAATGCAATCCAAATTATCCCTTTTCAGATTCTCCAAAAACAGTGCTACCAAACTGCTCTATGAAAAGAATCATGTCACTCTGTGAGATGTATTCACAAATCACAAAGCAGTTTGTCTGAAAGCTTCTTTCTAGTTTTTGTCTGAAGATATTTCCTTTTTCACTGTTTGTGTCAATGCACTTAGGAATATTCCTTTGCAGATTCCATGAAAATAGTTTTAGCAGAGTGTTTCATGGAAAACAAGGTGTAAATCTGTGAGATGAATTCTAACATCATAAAGCAGTATCTCAGAAATCTTCTTGTTGGTTGTTGTCTTAGGATATTTCCTTTGCCAACATAAGCTTCAATGCGCACTCAGATATCCCTTTTCAGACACCACAAACACAGTGAAGCCAACGTGCTCCCTCAACAGAAACGTTTGGCTCTATGAGATGAATGTACACATCACAAAGGAGTTTCTCTGAAAGCTTCTTTCTAGTTTTTATCTGAGAATATTTCCTTTTTCACCGTATTCCTCAGTGCGTTCCTGAATATCCCATTGCTGATTAAATGAAAAAAGTGTTAGCAATCTTCTCAATGAAAAGAACAGTGTTACTCAGTGAGATGAATTCATGCATCACAAAGCAGTTTCACAGAAAAATTCTTTTTGGTTTTTATCTGAGCATATTTCCTTTGTCACCTTAGGCTTCAATGTGCTCCCAAATATCCTATTGCAGATTCCACTAAAAGAGTGTTATGAAACAGCTCCAAGAAAGCAAAGGTGTAACTCTGGGAAATGATTTCACACATGAAAAAGAACTTTCTCAGAAAGCTTCTTTCTCGTTTCTATCTGAGGATATTTCCTTTATCACCTTAGCTTCAATGGAGTCCAAAATATCCCTTCTCAGATTCCCCAAAAACAGTGCTACCAAATTGCTCCATGAAAAGGATGGTGTAACTCTGTGAGATGAATTCACGCATCACAAAGTTGTTTCTCAGAAAGCTTCTTTCTAGTTTTTATCTCAGAATATTTCCTAGGCCTCAATGTGCTCCCAAATATCCCTTTGCAGATTCCACGAAAACAGTATTAGCAAACTCCTCCATGAAAACAAAGGTGTAACTTTTTGAGATGAATTCACACACCACAAAAACCTTTCTCAAAAACTACATTGTAGTTTTTGTCTGAGAATATTTCCTTTTTTCACCATAGGCTTCAAGGTGATCAAAACTATCCCTTCTCAGATTCCCCAAAAACAGTGCTACCAAACTGATCCATGAAAAGAATCGTGTAACTCTGTGAGATGAATTAACACATCATAAAGCCGTTTCTCAATATGCTTCTTTCTACTTTTTATATGAGGATATTTCCTTTGTCACCATAAGATTCAATGCACTCAGAAATATCCCATTGCAGAATTCAAGAAAAGAGTGTTAGCAAAGTGGTAAATGAAAAGAAAAGTGTAACTCCATGAGATGAATTCGCACATCACAAAACAGTTTCTCAGAAAGCTTCTTTTTGGTTTTTATCTGAGTATATTTCCTTTTTCAATATAGCCTTTCATGTGCTCCCAAATATACCTTTGCAGATTCCATGAAAGCAGTGTTAGCAAACTGTTCATTGAAGAGAACCATGTATCTCTGTGAGATGAATTCACACACTACAAAGCAGATTCTCAGAAAGCTTCTTTCTAGTTTTTATATGAGGATATTTCCTTTTTCACCATAGGCCTCAAATCGCTCTCATATTTCCCTTTGCAGATTCCACGAAAACAGTGTTAGCAAACAACTTTATGAAAAGAACTGTGTAACTCTCTTAGATGAATTCACACAACCTGAAGCAGTTTCTCAAAAAGCTTCTTTCTAGTTTTTATCTGTCGATGCTTCCTTTTTCAAGGTAGGTCTCAAGGCTCTCCCAAATATCCCTTTGCAGTTTCCATGAAAAGAATGTTAGCAAACTCCTCTATGAAAAGAAAACTATAACTCTATGAGATCAATTCACGCATCACAAAGAACTTTCTCAGAAAGCTTCCTTCTAGTTTTTAACTGAGAATATTTCCTTTGTCTCCATAGGCTTCACTGTGATCCAAAATATCTATTCTCGGATTCCCCAAAAACAGTGATACCAAACAGCTCCGTGAAAAGAATTCTGTAACTCTGTGAAATGAATACTCACATCACAAAGTGTTTCCTCAGAAAACTTCTTTCTAGTTTTTACATGAGGGTGTTTCCTTTGTCATCCTAAGCTTCAATGCACTCTGAAATATCTCATTGCATATTCCAAGAAAACACTGTCAGTAAACTGTTCAATGAAAAGAACTGTGTAACTCTGGGAGATCAATTCACACATCACAAGGCAGTCTCTCAGAAAGTTTCTTTTTGGTTTTTATCTGAGAATATTTCCTTTTTCACCATAGGCTTCAATGCACTCCCAAATATTCCTTTGCAGATTCCGTGAAAACAGGGTTAGCAAATTGCTCCAAGAAAAGAAAGTTGAACCTCTGTGAGTTGAATTCATACATCACAAATAATTATATCAGAAAGCTTTTTTCTAATTTTTATCTGAGGATATTTCCTTTTTCACCATAGGCCTCAATGCACTTCCATATATCCCTTTGCAGATTCCATGAAAACAGTGCTAACAAACTGCTCCATGAAAAGAAAGGTGTAACTCTGTGAGATGAATTCACACATCACAAAGCAGTTGCTCAGAAAGCTTCTTTCTAGTTTTTATCTGAGAATGTTTCCTTTTCCATGCTCCAAAATATCCCTTTGTAGATTACACAAAAACAGTGTTAGCAAACTGCACTATGAAAAGAAAGGTGTTACTCGGTGAGATGAATTCACATATCAAAGAGAACTTTCTCAGAAAGCTTCTTTCTTGTTTTTATCTGAGGATATTTCCTTTGTTACCATAGGCTTCAATGCGATCCAAAATATCCCTTCTCAGATTCAACAAAAACCGTGCTACCAAACTGCTCCATGAAAAGAATCATGTAACTCTGTGAGATGAATTAACACATTAGAAAGAGGTTTCTCAGTATGTTTCTTTCTAGTTTTTATATGTGGATATTTCCTTTTCCACCATAAGCTTCAATGTGCTCCAAAATTTCCCTTCTCAGACACCACAGAAACAGTGATGCCAATGTGCTCCCTCAACAGAAACGTTTAACTCTATGAGACAAATGCACACATCACAAAGGAACTTCTCAGAAAGCTTCTCTCCAGGTTTTACCTTAAGAGTTTTCCTTTTTCCCATTAGGCCTCTATGTGTTCCCAAATATCCCACTACAGATTCCACAAAAACAGTGCTACCAAACTGCGCAATGAAAAGAAAGTTTTAATTCTGTGAGATAAGTTCACCCATCACAAAGTATTTTCTCAGGAAGCTTCTTTCCAGATTTTTTCTGAGGATATTTTCTTTTCCACCACAGGCTTCAATGAGCTCTGAAATATCCCTTCTTGGAAACCACAAAAACAGTGATGCCAGAGTGCTCCCTCAACAGAAAGGTTTAGCTCTATGAAACTGATGAACACATCACAAGGGAGTTTCTCCCAAAGCTTCTCTCCAGTTGTTACTTGAAGTGTTTTTTCACCTTGGGCTTCGACATGCTCCAAAATATCCCCCTGCTGATTCCACAAAAACAGTGCTAACAAACTCCTCTATAAAAATGAATGATGTAACTCTGTCAGCTAAACTGACCCATCACATAGTAGTTTCTCAGGAAGCTTCTTTCTACTATATATATGAGGATATTTCCTTTTTCACCTAAGGTTTAAATGCACTGCCAAATATCCCTTCTCAGACACCACAAAAACAGTGATGCCAAACTGCTCCCTCAACAGAAACGTTTAGCTCTATGAGGTGAATGCACACATCACAAAGGAGTTTCTCATAAAGCTTCTCTCCAGTTTTTACCTGAAGATATTTCCTGTTTCGCCATTAGACTCTATGTGCTCCCAAATATCCCTTTGCAGATTCCACAAAAACAGTGTCACCAAATTGCTCAATGAATAGAAAGGTGTAACTCTGTGAGCTGAATTCACACACCACAAAGCTGTTTCTCAGAAAACTTCTTTATAGTTTAAATCAGAGAGTATTTCCTTTTTCACCGTAGGCTTCAATGTGCTCCCAAATACCTCTTCTCAGATACCACAAAAACTGTGATACTGAAATTCTCAATTGACAAAAAGGTTAAGCTCTATGAGATGAAGAGACACATCACAAAACTGTTTCTCGAAAAGCTTCTCTCCAGTTTTTATCTGAACTTATTTCCTTTTCCAACATAGGTCTCTAGAATCTCCCCCAATATCCCTCTGCAGATTCCATAAAAACAGTGCTACCAAACTACTCCATGAAAACAATCATGTAACTCTGTGATGAATTCATAAATCACAAAGCAGTTTCTCAGAAAGCTTCTTTCTGGTTTTTGTCTGAGGATATTTCCTTTGTCACCCAAAGATTCGATGTGCTCCGAAATATCAAATTGCTGATTCCAAGATAACAGTGTTAGCAATCTGATTAATGAAAAGAACAGTGTAGCTCTGTGAGAGGAATTCACCCATCACAAAGCAGTTTCTCAGAAAGCTTTTTTTTTTGTTTTTATCTACGGATATTTCCATTTTCACCATAGGTTTCAATGCACTCCAAAATATCCTATTGCAGATTCCAAGAAAACATTGTTAGCAAACTGCTGAATGAAGAGCATGGTGTAACTCTGTGAGACGAATTCACACACCACAAAGCAGTTTCTCAGAAAGCTTCTTTTTAGATTCTATCTGAGGATATTTCCTTTGTCACCATAGGCTTCAATGTGATCCAAAATATCTCTTGTCAGATTCCCCAGAAACAGTGCTACAACACTGCTCCATGAAAAGAATTGTGTAACTCAGAGAGATGAATTAAAACATCACAAAGCAGTCTCAGAGAGCTTCTTTCTAGTTTTCATATGAGGATATTTACTTTTACACCATAGGCTTCAATGTGCTCCCAAATGTCCTTTCTGAGATATCACAAAAACAGTGATGTGAAAGTACTACCTCAAAAGAAAAGTTTAGCTCTATGAGATCAATACACATATCACAAAGTGGTTTATCTGAAAGCTTCTGTCCAGGGGTTACCTGAGGAAATTTATTTTATCAACTTAGTCCTCTATGCTGTCCCAAATATCCCTCTGCAGATTCCACAAAAACAGTGCTAGCAAACTGCTCCATGAAAAGAATGATGTAACTCTGTGACATAAATTGACCCATCACAAAGCAGTTTCCCAGGAAGCTTCTTTCTAATTTTTGTATGAGGATATTTACTTTGTCACCATAAGCTTCAAAGTGCTCCGAAATATCCCATTGCAGATTCCAAGAAAACAGTGTTAATAAACTGCTCAATGAAAAGAACAGTGTAACACTGTGAGATCAATTCAGGCATCACAAAGCAATCTCTCAGAAAGCTTCTTTTTGGTTTATTATCTGAGGATATTTCCTTTGTCACCATAGGATTCAATGCACTCACAAATATCCTGTTGCAGATTCCACGAAAACAGGGTTATCAAACTGCTGAATGTAAAGGACGGTGTAAGTCTGTTAGATGAATTCACACATCACAAAGAACTTTCTCAGAAAGCTTCTTTCTAGTTTTTATCTGAGGATATTTACTTTGTCATCACAGGCTTCAATGTGATCTGAAATATCCCTTCTCAGATTCCCCAAAAACAGTGCAACCAAATGGCTGAATGAAAAGAATCATGTAACTCCATGAGATGAATTAACACAACCCAAAATGGTTTCTCAGAAAGCATCTTTCTACTTTTATATGAGGATATTTCCTTTGTCACCATAAGCTTCTGTGCACTCCAAAATATCCCATTGTGATTTCCAGGAAAACAGCGTTAGCAAACTGCTCAATGAAAAGAACAGTGTGACACTGTGAGATGAATTCACACATGACAAAGCAGTTTCTCAGATAGCTTCTTTCTAGTTGTTTTCTGAGGATATTTCCTTTTTCACCATGGGCCTCAATGTGCTCCCATATATGGCTTTAGAGATTCCATGAAAACAGTATAGGCAGACTGCTCCATGAAAAGAAATGTGTAACTCTGTGAGATGAATTCCCACATCACAAAGCAGTTTCTCAGAAAGTTTGTTTTGGTTTTTATCTGCGGATATTTTCTATGTCACCAAAAGCTTCAATGAACTCCCAAACATCCCAATGCAGATTCCATGAAAACAGTGTTATCAAACAGCTCAATGAAAAGAAGAGTCTAACTCTGTGGAAGAATTCACACATCACAAAGCAGTTTCTCCTAAAACTTCTTTCTACTTTTTATCTGAGGGTACTAACCTTTTCACTATAGGCCTCAATGCATTCTCAAATAACCCTTTGCAGATTCCACGAAAAAAGTGTTAACAAACTGCTCAATGTAAAGAACAGTGTAACTCTGTGAGATGAATTCACACAACACAAAGCAGTTTTTCAGAAAGCTGCTTTCTAGTTTTTAAATGAGGATATGTAGTTTTTCACCATAGGCCTCCATAGGCTCCCAAATATCCCTTTGAACTCCACGAAAACAGTCTTAGCAAACGGTTCCATGAATGGAAGGGTGTACGTCTGTGAGATGAATTCACACATCACAAATAACTTTCTCAGAAAGCTTCTTTCTAGTTTTTATCTGAGGATATTTCCTTTGTCACCATACACTTGAACACGATCCAAAATATCCCTTTCCAGATTCCCCAAAAAGGATGTTACCCAACTGCTCCATGAAAAGAATCATGTACATTTGTGAGATGAATTCAAAAACCACAAAGCAGTTTCTCAGAAAGCTTCTTTTTACTTTCATCTGAGGATAATTCATTTGCCACCCTAAGGCTTCAATCCGCTCTGAAATAACACATTGCAGATTCCAAGAAAAAACAGGGTGTACGTCTGTGAGATGAATTAACACATCACAAAGAAGCCTATCAGAAAGATTCTTTTTGGTTTTATCTCAGGATATTCCCTTTGTTACCGTAGGCTTCATTGTGATTGAAAGTATCTCTTATCAAATTCTCCGAAAACATTGCTACCATACAGTTACATGAAACCAATCATGTAACTCTGTGAGATGAATTAACACATGACAAAGCTGTTTCTCAGAATGCTTCTTTCTATTTCATATATGACGATATTTTCTTTGTCACCATAAGGTACAATGTTCTCTGAAATATCCTATTGCAGATTCCAAGAAAGCAGTGTTAGCAAACTGCTGAATGAAAACAGCACTGTAGTTCTGTGAGAAGAATTCACACATCACACAGCATTTCACAGAAAGCTTCTTTTTGTTTTTACCTGAGGATATTTTCTCTGTCATGATAGGCTAGAATGTGCTCCCAAATATCCTGTTGTAGATTCCACGAAAACAGTGATATCAAACTGGTCAATGAAAAGAATGGTGTAACCCTGTGAGATGAATTCACACATCACAAAGAACTTTCTCAGAAAGATTCCTTCTACTTTTTATCTGAGGATATTTACTTTGTCACCATAGGCTTCAATGTGATCAAAAATATCCCAAAAACAGTGCTACCAAACTGCTCCATGAAAAGAATCTTGTAACGCTGTGAGATGAATTAACACATGAAAAATCATTTCCTCAGAAAGGTTCTTTCTAGTTTTTGTATAAGGGTATTTCCTTTGTCACCTTAAGCTTCAATGTGCTCAGAAATATTTCTTTGCAGATTCCATGAACACATTGTTAGCAAACTGCTCAATGAAAAGAGATGTGTAACTCTGTGAAATGAATTCGCAAATCACCAAGCAGTTTCTCAGAAAGCTTCTTTCTAGTTTTTGTCTAAGGATATTTCCATTGTCACCATAAGCTTCAATATGCTCTGAAATATCCCATTTCAGATTCCTTGAACACATTGTTAGCAAACTGCTCCAGGAAAAGAATCGTGTAACTCTGTGAGATGAATTCAAAAATAACAAAGCAGTTTCTCAGGAAGCTTCTTTCTAGTTTTTGTCTGAGGATATTTCATTTGTCACAGTAATCTTCAATGCGCTACAAAATATTCCATTGCAGATTCCAAGAAAACAGTTTCAGCAAACTGCTCAATGTAAAGAACAGTGAAACTCTGTGAGATGAATTCACACATCAAAAAGCAGTTTCTCAGAAAGCTTCTTTCTCGTTTTTTTCTGAGGTTACTTCCTTTTTCACCATAGGCCTCAATGTGCTCCCAAATATCCCTTTACAGATTCCACGAAAACAGTGTTTTCAAACAGCTCAATGAAGAGAACAATGTAACTCTGTGAGATAAATTCACCCATCACAAAGCAGTTTCTCAGAAAGCTTCTTTCTAGTTTGTATCTGAGGTTATTTATTTTCCCACCATAAGTTTCAGTGCACTCCAAAGTATACCATTGCAGATTCCATGAGAGCAGTGTTAACAAATACTCAATGAAAAGAACAGTGTAACTCCGTGAGATGAATTCACACATCACAAAGCAGTTTCTCAGAAAGCTTCTTTCTACTTTTTATGTGAAGATATTTCCTTTGTCACTCTGTTTCTCAATGCACTCCCAAATATCCCTTTGCAGATTATTTGAAAACAGTGATAACACACGGCTCCAGGAAAAGAACAGTGCAACTCTGTGAGATGCATTCACACATCATGAAGAACTTTCTCTGAACGCTTCTTTCTAGTTTTTATCTGAGGTTATTTCCTTTGTCAACATAGGCTTCAACGTTATCCAAAATATCCCTTCTCAGATTCCCCAAAAACAGTGCTAACAAACTGCTCCATGAAAAGAATCTTGTAACACTCTGAAACGAATTCACAAATAACAAAGCAGTTACTCAGAAAGCTTCTTTCTAGTTTTTGTCTGAGGATATTTCCTTTGTCACCATAAACTTCAATGTGCGCTGAAATATCCCATTGCAGATTCCAAGAAAATAGTGTTATCAAACTGTTCAATGTAAAGAACAGTGTAACTCTATGAGATGAATTCACACATCAAAAATCAGTTTCTCAGAAAGCTTCTGTGCTCCCAAATATAACTTTGCAGATTCCATGAAAACTCTGTTAGCAAACTGCTTCATGAAAAGAAAGGTGTAACTCTGTGAGATGAATTCATGCATCACAAAGAAATTTCTCAGAGGTTTCTTTCTAGTTTTTTGTCTGAGGATATTTTCTTTGTCACCATAACCTTCAATGCCTTGCGAATTTTCTCACTGAACATTCCAAGAAAACAGTGGTAGCAAACTATTCAATGAAAACAACAGTGTAACTCTGTGAAGTGAATTTACACATCACAAAGAACTTTCTCAGAAAGCTTATTTCTAGTTTCCACCTGAGGTTATTTCGTTTGTCACTATAGGCTTCAAGGCGATACAAAATATCCCTTCTCAGATTTCCCAAAAGCAGTGCTACCAAACTGATCCATGAAAAGAATCGTGTAACTCTGTGAGATGAATTAACACATCACAAATCAGTTTCTCAGAATGCCTATTTCTACTTTTTTCATGAGGACATTTACTATGTCACCGCAAGCTTCAATATGCTCCAAAATATCCCATTAAAGATTCCAATAAAAAACTTAGAAACTGCTCACAGTGTAACACCGTGAGATGAATTCACACATCAAAAAGCAGTTGCTCAGAAAGCTCCTTCTTGATTTTATCTCAGGATATTTCCCTTTTCACCATATGCCTCAATGTGCTCCCATATATCCCTTAGCAGAATCCATGAAAATAGAGTTAGCAAACTGCTCCATGAAAAGAAAACTCTAACTCTGTGAGATTAATTCGCACATCATGCAGAACTTTCTCAGAATCCTTCTTTCTAGGTTTGATCTGAGGATATTTCCTTTGTCACCATAGGCTTCAAGGCGATCCAAAATATCCCTTCTCAGATTCCACAAACACAGTGCTACCAAAACGATTCAGGAAAACACTTGTATACCTTTGTGAGATGTTTTCACACATCACAAAACAGTTTCTCAGAAAAGCTTCTTTCCATTTTTCATCTGAGCATATTTGTTTTTTCACTTTAGGCCTCAATGTGCATTCAAATATCTCTTTCCAGATTCCATGAAAAGAGTGTTAGCAAACTACTCAATGAAAAGAACAGTGTAACACTCTGAGAGGAATTCACAATACACAAAGCAAATTCTCAGAAAGCTTCTTTCTAGTTTTTATCTGAAGATACTTAGCTTTTCACCATAAGCCTCAATGCATTCCCAGATGTCCCTTTGCAGATTCGATGAAAACAGTGTTAGCAAATGGCTCTATGAAAAGAAAGGTGTAACTCTGAGAGATGAATTCACACATTGCAAAGAACTTTCTCAGAAAGCTTCTTTCCAGCTTTTATCTGAGTATATTTCCTTTGTCAACATAGGCTTCAATACAATCCAAAATATGGCTTCTCTGATTCCCCCAAAAAAGGGCTAATAGACTGCTCCATGAAAAGAATCATGTAGATCTGTGAGTTGAATTCACAAATCACAAAGTAGTTACTCAGACAGCTTCTTTCTAGTTTTTACCTAAGGATATATCATTTGACACCATAAGCTTCACTGCGCTCTGAAATATCCCATTGCAGTTTGTTTTTGGTTTTTGTCTGAGGAGATTTACTTTGTCACCATAGGCTTTGATGTTCTTGCAAATATCCTATAGCAGTTTCCATGAAATCAGTGTTAGCAAATTGCTGCAAGAAAATAAAGGTGTAACTCTGTGAGATGAATTCACACATCACAAAGCAGTTTCTCAGAAGGTTTCTTTCTAGTTTTGATGTGAGGATATTTCCTTTGTCACCATAGGCTTCAATGTTATTCAAAGTATCCCTTCTCAGATTCCCCAAAATGAGTGCTACAAATCTGCTCTATGAAAAGAGAGGTGTAACTCTGTGAGATTAGTTCACACATCTGAGACTGTTTCTCAGATAGCTTCTTTATAGTTTTTAACAGAGAATATTTCTTTTTCACCATATTCCTCAATGTGCTCTGGAGTAGCCCATTGCAGAATCCACAGAAAACATGTCAGCAAACTTCTCAATGAAAAGAACGGTGTACTCTGCAAGATGATTTCACACATCACAAAGCTGTTTCACAGAAAGCTTCTTTCTGGTTTTCATCTGTGGATATTTCCTTCGTCACCATAGGCTTCAATACTCTCCAAATTACTCCATTGCAGAATCCAAGAAAACAGTGTTATCAAACTGCTCCATTAAATGAACGGTGTAACTCTGTATGATGAATTCACACATCACAGAGCAGCTTCTCAGAAAGATTCTTTCTATTTTTTACCTGAAGATATTTCCTTTTTTATTATAGACCTCATTGCACTCCCAGATATCCCTTTGCAGATTCCATGAAAGCAGTGTTATCAAACTACTCCATGAAAAGAAATGTGTAACAGTGTGAGGTGAATTCACACATCACAAAGAACTTTCTCAGAAAGCTTCTTTCTAGTTTTTATCTGAGGATATTTCCTTTGTCACCTTAGGCTTCAATGCGATCCAAAATATTGCTTCTCAGTTTCCCATAAAACAGTTCTACCCAACTGATCCGTGAAAAGA
This sequence comes from Macaca thibetana thibetana, assembly GCF_024542745.1. Lineage (NCBI taxonomy): Eukaryota > Metazoa > Chordata > Mammalia > Primates > Cercopithecidae > Macaca > Macaca thibetana. Next base: position 16,588,145 of record NC_065592.1, read on the forward strand.
ACCCTGTAACTCTGTGAGATGAATTAACACATCACAAATGAGTTTCTCAGAAAGCTTCTTTCTAATTATTATATGAGGATATTTCCTTTGTCACCATGACCTTCAATGCAATCTGAACTATCCCATTGCAGATTCCAAGAAAATAGTGTTAGCAAACTGCTCAATGAAAACCTGAGTGTAACTCTGTGAGATAAATTCACACATCACAAAGCAGTCTCTCAGAACGTTTCTTTCTAGTTTTTACCTGAGGATATTACCTTTGTCATCATAGACTTCAATGCGATCAAAAATATCCCTTCTCAGATTCCTCAAAAACAGTGCTGCAAAACTGCTCTATAAATAGAACCATGTAACTCTGTGAGATGAATTAACCCATCACAAAGCGCTTTTATATGAGGATGTTTCCTATGTGTTTTTGGGGATATTTACTCTAGTTTCTATATGAAGGTATTTTCTTTGTCACCAAAGGCTTCATTGTGCTCCGAATGCCCATTGCAGATTCCCCAAGAAGAGTGCTGTGAAACTGGTCAATGAAAAGAACAGTGTAGCTCTGTGAAATGAATTCACATCAGAAAACGTTTCCTCAGAAAACTTTTTTGTAGTTGTTATATGAGAGTATATCCCTTCTCAAATTCCACAAATACAATGTTAGCAAAGTACTCCATGAAAGAGTAGTGTAATTCTGTGTGATGAATTCTCACATCACAAAACAGTTTCTCAGAAAGTTTCTTTCTTCTTTTCATCTGAAGATATTTCCTTTTTAAAACGGGCGTCAAAGCACTCTCTCATTGCAGATTCTGGGAAAACAGTGTTAGTAAACTTCTCAACGAAATAAATGGTGTAAATCTGTAAGATGAATTCACACACCACAAAGCAGTTTCTGAGAAGGTTTCTATCCAGTTTTTATCTGAGCATACTTCATTTCTCACCATAGGATTCTATGGTATCTAAAATATCTCTTCAGTGATTCCACAAAAACAGTGCTAGGAAACTCCTCCATGAAACAGTGGTGTAATCCTGTAGGTGAATTTACACATCACAAAGCAGCTCCTCACAAAGTTTCTTTCTAATTTTTACCTGAGGATATTTCCTTTGTCACCATAGGCTTCAAAGAAATAAAAAAATCCCTTCTCAGATCCCATAAAAACAGTGCTAGCAAACTGTTCCATGTAAGAGTGGTGTAATTCTGCGAGATGAATTCAAAAATTACAAGGTTGTTTCTCAGAAAGCTTCTTCTTGTTTTTATCTGAGGATATTTCATTTGTCACCATAGGCTTCATAGTGATCAAAAATATCCCTTCTCAGATTCCATAAAAACAGTGCTTACAAACCGCTCCATGAAAGATTTGTGTAACACTGTGTGATGAATTCACACATCACAAAGCAGTTTCTCGGAAAGATTCTTTCCGGTTTTTTTTTTCTTTCTTTTTTTTTTAAATTTATTTATTATTCTACTTTAAGTTCTAGGGTACATGTGCATAACTTGCAGGTTTGTTACATATGTATACTTGTGCCATGTTGGTGTGCTGCACCCATAAACTCGTCAGCACCCATCAACTCGTCATTTACATCAGGTATAACTCCCAATGCAATCCCTCCCCCCTCCCCCCTCCCCCATGATAAGCCCCACTGTGTGATGTTCCCCTTCCTGAGTCCAAGTGATCTCATTGTTCAGTTCCCACCTATGAGTGAGAACATGTGGTGTTTGGTTTTCCGTTCTTGTGATAGTTTGCTAAGAATGATGGTTTCCAGCTGCATCCATGTCCCTACAAAGGACACAAACTCATCCTTTTTTATGGCTGCATAGTATTCCATGGTGTATATGTGCCACATTTTCTTAATCCAATCTGTCACTGATGGACATTTGGGTTGATTCCAAGTCTTTGCTATTGTGAATAGTGCCGCAATAAACATACGTGTGCATGTGTCTTTATAGCAGCATAATTTATAATCCTTTGGGTATATACCCAGTAATGGGATGGCTGGGTCATATGGTACACCTAGTTCTAGATCCTTGAGGAATCGCCATACTGTTTTCCATAATGGTTGAACTAGTTTACAATCCCACCAACAGTGTAAAAGTGTTCCTATTTCTCCACATCCTCTCCAGCACCTGTTGTTTCCTGACTTTTTAATGATCACCATTCTAACTGGTGTGAGATGGTATCTCATTGTGGTTTTGATTTGCATTTCTCTGATGGCCAGTGATGATGAGCATTTTTTCATGTGTCTGTTGGCTGTATGAATGTCTTCTTTTGAGAAATGTCTATTCATATCCTTTGCCCACTTTTTGATGGGGTTCTTTGTTTTTTTCTTGTAAATTTGTTGGAGTTCTTTGTAGGTTCTGGATATTAGCCCTTTGTCAGATGAGTAGATTGCAAAAATTTTCTCCCATTCTGTAGGTTGCCTGTTCACTCTGATGGTAGTTTCTTTTGCTGTGCAGAAGCTCTTTAGTTTAATGAGATCCCATTTGTCAATTTTGGCTTTTGCTGCTGTTGCTTTTGGTGTTTTAGACATGAAGTCTTTGTCCATGCCTATGTCCTGAATGGTACTACCTAGGTTTTCCTCTAGGATTTTTATGGTATTAGGTCTAACATTTAAGTCTCTAATCCATCTTGAATTAATTTTCGTATAAGGAGTAAGGAAAGGATCGTTTCAGCTTTCTACTTATGGCTAGCCAATTTTCCCAGCACCATTTATTAAATAGGGAATCCTTTCCCCATTTCTTGATTTTCTGAGGTTTGTCAAAGATCAGATGGCTGTAGATGTGTGGTATTATTTCTGAGGACTCTGTTCTGTTCCATTGGTCTATATCTCTGTTTTGGTACCAGTACCATGCTGTTTTGGTTACTGTAGCCTTGTAGTATAGTTTGAAGTCAGGTAGCGTGATGCCTCCAGCTTTGTTCTTTTGACTTAGGATTGTCTTGGAGATGTGGGCTCTTTTTTCGTTCCATATGACGTTTAAAGCAGTTTTTTCCAATTCTGTGAAGAAACTCATTGGTAGCTTGATGGGGATGGCATTGAATCTATAAATTACCTTGGGCAGTATGGCCATTTTCAAGATATTGATTCTTCCTATCCATGAGCATGGTATGTTTTTCCATTTGTTTGTGTCCTCTTTTATTTCACTGAGCAGTGGTTTGTAGTTCTCCTTGAAGAGGTCCTTTACATCCCTTGTAAGTTGGATTCCTAGGTATTTTATTTGCTTTGAAGCAATTGTGAATGGAAGTTCATTCCTGATTTGGCTCTCTGTTTGTCTGTTACTGTTGTATAAGAATGCTTGTGATTTTTGCACATTAATTTTTGTATCCTGAGACTTTGCTGAAGTTGCTTATCAGCTTAAGGAGATTTTGGGCTGAGACAATGGGGTTTTCTAAATATACAATCATGTCATCTGCAAACAGGGACAATTTGACTTCTTCTTTTCCTAACTGAATACCCTTGATTTCTTTCTCTTGCCTAATTGTCCTTGCCAGAACTTCCAACACTATGTTGAATAGGAGTGGTGAGAGAGGGCATCCCTGTCTTGTGCCAATTTTCGAAGGGAATTTTTCCAGTTTTTGCCCATTCAGTATGATATTGGCTGTGGGTTTGTCATAAATAGCTCTTATTATTTTGAGGTACGTTCCATCAATACCGAATTTATTGACAGTTTTTAGCATGAAGGGCTGTTGAATTTTGTCAAAAGCCTTTTCTGCATCTATTGAGATAATCATGTGGTTCTTGTCTTTGGTTCTGTTTATATGCTGGATTATGTTTATTGATTTGCGAATGTTGAACCAGCCTTGCATCCCAGGGATGAATGAAGCCCACTTGATCATGGTGGATAAGCTTTTTGATGTGTTGCTGAATCCGGTTTGCCAGTATTTTATTGAGGATTTTTGCATCGATGTTCATCAGGGCTATTGGTCTAAAATTCTCTTTTTTTGTTGTGTCTCTGCCAGGCTTTGATATCAGGATGATGTTGGCCTCATAAAATGAGTTAGGGAGGATTCCCTCTTTTTCTATTGACTGGAATACTTTCAGAAGGAATGGAACCAACTCCTCCTTGTACCTCTGGTAGAATTCAGCTGTGAATCCATCTGGTCCTGGACTTTTTTTCGTTGGTAGGCTATTAATTGTTGCCTCAATTTCAGAGCCTGCTATTGGTCTATTCAGGGATTCAACTTCTTCCTGGTTTAGTCTTGGAAGAGTGTAAGTGTCCAGGAAATTATCCATTTCTTCTAGATTTTCCAGTTCATTTGCGTAGAGGTGTTTATAGTATTCTGTGATGGTAGTTTGTATTTCTGTGGGGTCGGTGGTGATATTCCCTTTATCATTTTTAATTGCGTCGATTTGATTCTTCTCTCTTTTCTTCTTTATTAGTCTTGCTAGTGGTCTGTCAATTTTGTTGATCTTTTCAAAAAACCAACTCCTGGATTCGTTGACTTTTTGGAGGGTTTTTTTGTCTCTATCTCCTTCAGTTCTGCTCTGATCTTAGTTATTTCTTGCCTTCTGCTAGTTTTCGAATGTGTTTGCTCTTGCTTCTCTACTTCTTTTAATTGTGATGTTAGAGTGTCAATTTTAGATCTTTCCTGCTTTCTCTTGTGGGCATCTAGTGCTATAAATTTCCCTCTACACACTGCTTTAAATGTGTCCCAGAGATTCTGCTATGTTGTATCTTTGTTCTCATTGGTTTCAAAGAACATCTTTATTTCTGCCTTCATTTCGTTATGTACCCAGTAGTCATTCAGGAGCAGGTTATTCAGTTTCCATGTAGTTGAGCGGTTTTGATTGAGTTTCTTAGTCCTGAGTTCTAGTTTGACTGTACTGTGGTCTGAGAGACAGTTTGTTATAATTTCTGTTCTTGTACATTTGCTGAGGAGTGCTTTACTTCCAATTACGTGGTCGATTTTGGAGTACGTACAATGTGGTGTGAGAAGAATGTATATTCTGTTGATTTGGGATGGAGAGTTCTATAGATGTCTATTAGGTCTACTTGCTGCAGAGATGAGTTCAATTCCTGGATATCCTTGTTAACTTTCTGTCTCGTTGATCATTGTGTAATGTTGACAGTGGGGTGTTGAAGTCTCCCATTATTATTGTATGGGAGTCTAAGTCTCTTTGTAAGTCTCTAAGGACTTGCTTTATGAATCTGGGTGCTCCTGTATTGGGTGCATATATATTTAGGATAGTCAGCTCTTCCTGTTGAATTGATCCCTTTACCATTATGTAATGGCCTTCTTTGTCTCTTTTGATCTTTGATGGTTTAAAGTCTGTTTTATCAGAGACTAGTATTGCAACCCCCGCTTCTTTTTGTTCTCCATTTGCTTGGTAAATCTTCCTCCATCCCTTTATTTTGAGCCTATGTATGTCTCTGCGTGTGAGATGGGTCTCCTGAATACAGCAGACTGATGGGTCTTGACTCTTTATCCAGTTTACCATTCTGTGTCTTTTAATTGGAGCATTTAGTCCATTTACATTTAAGGTTAATATTGTTATGTGTGAACTTGATCCTGCCATTATGATATTAACTGGTTATTTTGCTCGTTAGTTGATGCAGTTTCTTCCTAGCCTCGATGGTCTTTACATTTTGGCATGTTTTTGCAATGGCTGGTACCGGTTGTTCCTTTCCACGTTTAGTGCTTCCTTCAGGGTCTTTTGTAAGGCAGGTCTAGTGGTGACAAAATCTCTAAGCATTTGCTTATCTGTAAAGGATTTTATTTCTCCTTCACTGATGAAAGTTAGTTTGGCTGGATATGAAATTCTGGGTTTAAAATTCTTTTCTTTAAGAATGTTGAATATTGGCCCCCACTCTCTTCTGGCTTGGAGAGTTTCTGCCGAGAGATCTGCTGTTAGTCTGATGGGCTTCCCTTTGTGGATAACCCGACCTTTCTCTCTGGCTGCCCTTAAGATTTTTTCCTTCATTTCAACTTTGGTGAATCTGGCAATTATGTGTCTTGGAGTTGCTCTTCTCGAGGATTATCTTTGTGGCGTTCTCTGTATTTCCTGATTTGAATGTTGAACTGCCCTACTAGGTTGGGGAAGTTCTCCTGGATGATATCCTGAAGAGTGTTTTCCAACTTGGTTCCATTTTCCCCCTCACTTTCAGGCACCCCAATCAGAGGTAGATTTGGTCTTTTTACATAATCCCATACTTCTTGCAGGCTTTGTTCATTTCTTTTTCTTCTTTTTTCTTTTGGTTTGTCTTCTCTCTTCATTTCATTCATTTGATCCTCAATCGCTGATACTCTTTCTTCCAGTTGATCGAGTCGGTTACTGAAGCTTGTGCATTTGCCACGTATTTCTTGTGTCATGGTTTTCTTGTCTTTCATTTCGTTTATGACATTCTCTGCATTAATTCCTCTAGCCATCAATTCTTCCACTTTTTTTTCAAGATTTTTAGTTTCTTTGCGCTGGGTACGTAATTCCTCCTTTAGCTCTGAGAAGTTTGATGGACTGGAGCCTTCTTCTCTCATCTCGTCAAAGTCATTCTTGTCCAGCTTTGATCCGTTGCTGGCGATGAGCTGCACTCCTTTGCCGGGGGAGATGCGCTCTTATTTTTAGAATTTCCAGCTTTTCTGCCCTGCTTTTTCCCCATCTTTGTGGTTTTATCTGCCTCTGGTCTTTGATGATGGTGATGTACTGATGGGGTTTTGGTGTAGGTGTCCTTCCTGTTTGATTGTTTTCCTTCTAACAGTCAGGACCCTCAGCTGTAGGTCTGTTGGAGAGTGCTTGAGGTCCACTCCAGACCCCTGTTTGCCTGGGTGTCAGCAGCAGAGGCTGCAGAATATAGAATATTGCTGAACAGCGAGTGTACCTGTCTGATTCTTGCTTTGGAAGCTTCCTCTCAGGGGTATACTCCACCCTGTGAGGTGTGGGGTGTCAGACTGCCCTTAGTGGGGGGTGTCTCCCAGTTAGGCTACTCAGGGGTCAGGACCCACTTGAGCAGGGAGTCTGTCCCTTCTCAGATCTCAACCTCCATGTTGGGAGATCCGCTGCTCTCTTCAAAGCTGTCAGACAGAGTCGTTTGCGTCTGCAGAGGTTTCTGCTGTTTTTGTTATTGCTTACTGTGCCCTGTCCCCAGAGGTGGAGTCTACAGAGACAGGCAGGTTTCCTTGAGCTGCTGTGAACTCCACCCAGTTCGAGCTTCCCAGCAGCTTTGTTTACCTACTTAAGCCTCAGCAATGGCAGGCGCCCCTCCCCCAGCCTCGCTGCTGCCTTGCGGCGATATAGCAGACTGCTGTGCTAGCAATGAGGGTGGCTCCGTGGGCATGGGACCCTCCCGGCCAGGTGTGGGATATGATCTCCTGGTGTGCCTGTTTGCTTAATGCGTAATATTGGGGTGGGAGTTACCCGATTTTCCAGGTGTTGTGTGTCTCAGTTCCCCTGGCTAGGAAAAGGGATTCCCTTCCCCCTTGCCCTTCCCAGGTGAGGCGATGCCTCGCCCTGTTTCAGCTCTCGCTGGTCAGGCTGCAGCAGCTGACCAGCACCGATTGTCCAGCACTCCCCAGTGAGATGAACCCAGTACCTCAGTTGAAAATGCAGAAATCACCGGTCTTCTGTGTCGCTCGCGCTGGGAGTTGGAGACTGGAGCTGTTCCTATTCAGCCATCTTGCTCCGCCTCTTTCCGGTTTTTATCTGCTTATATTTCCATTTTTGCCATAGGCTTCAAAGCAATCCAAAATATCACTTCTCAGATTCCACAAAAACAGTGCTATCCAACTGCTCCAGGAAAGGGTGGTGAAACTCTGTGAAATGAATTCACAGATCACAGAGCTGTTTTTCAGAAATCTTCTTTCTTGAATTTATCTGATGATATTTCAGACCTCAATGCGCTCCCGTATACCTCATTGCAGAATCTGCGACAATATTGTTTGGAAACTTCTCAAGGAAAAGAGTGGTATAGCTCTGTGAGACGAATTAACAGATCCGAAAGCAGTTTCTCAGAAGGCTCCCTCCATTATTTATCTATAGATATTTAATTTTTCGCCATAGGAGTCAATGACCTCAGAATATCCCATGACAGTTTCCATCAAAACAGTGTTAGCAAACTGCTCAATGTAACAAAAGGTGCATCTCTGTTAGATGAATACACTTATCACAAAGCATTGTCTCATAAAACTTTTTCTAGTTTTATCTGAGGATATTTGCTTTGTTACCATAGACTTAAAAGCAATCCAAAATATCCCTTCTCAGATTGAACAAATTGAGTTATATCAAACTGCTCCTTGAAAGGGCAGTGTAACTTTGTGTGATTAATTCACACATCACAAAGTAGTTTCTCAAAAGCTTCCTTCTTACTTTTATCCGAGGATATTTCTTTTTAAAAAAATGCGCTCCCATATATCTCATGGCAGATTCTGTGAAAACAGTGTTAGCAGACCTCTCAATGAAAGCAATGGTGTGACTCTCTGAGATGAACTCCCATACCACAAAGCAGTTCCTGAGAAGGCTTCCCTCCATTTTTTACCCGAGGATATTTCATTTCTCACCATAGGATTCTATGGTAACCAAGATATCACAGTGCCAGCAAACTCCTCCGTGAAAGAGTGGTGTAACTCTGTTAGATGAATTCACAAAGTAGTTTCTCCGAAAGCCTCTTTCTAGTTTTTATCTGAGGATACTTCCTTTGTCACCATAGGTTTCAAAATGATCTAAAATATCAGTTCTCAGATTCCACAAAAACAGTGCTAGCCAACAGATTCAGGAAAGATTGATGTATCTCTGTGAGATGAATTCATAAAACAATAAAGCAGTTTCTCAGAAAGCTTCTTTCTGATTTTTATCTGAGGGTATTTCCTTTGTCAACATAGGCCTCAAGGCAAACAAAAATATACCTTCTCAGATTCCACAAAATCAGTGCTAGCAAATGGCTCCATGAAACAGTAGTGTAACTCTGTGAGATGAATTCACATATCACAAAGCGGTTTCTCAGAAAGCTTCTTTCTTGTTTTTATCTGAGTATATTTCAGGCCTCAGTGTGCTCCCCTATATCTCATTGCAGATTCTATGAAAACAGTGTTAGCAAACTTCTCAATGAAAGCAGTGGTGTAACTCCGTGAGATGAATTCACACACCACAGAGCAGTTTCTGAGAAGGCTTCTGTTGAGTTTTTATCTGAGGATATTTCATTTCTCACCATATGATTCTATGCTATCCAAAATATCACTTCTCTGATTCCAAAAACACAGTGCTAGTAAACTCCTACATGAAAGCGTGTTGTAGCTCTGTGAGATGAATTCACGCATCACAAAGTACTTTCTCAGAAAGCTTCCTTCTAGATTTTTCCTGAGAACATTTCCTTCGTCACCATAGGCTTCTAAGCAATCAAAAATATCACTTCTCATATTCCACAAAAATAATGCTAGCCAACGGCTCCATGAAGGAGTGGTTCAATTCTGTGTGAGGAATTCACAAATCACAAAGCAGTTTCTCAGAAAGATTCTTTCTGATTTTTATCTGAGGATATTTCGTTTGTCTCTATAGGCTTCAGAGTGATAAAAAAAAATTCCTTCTCAGATTCCACAAAAACAGTGCTAGCAAATGGATCCAGTAAAGAGTTGTGTAACACTGTTAGATGAATTCACACATCACAAAGCAGTTTCTTAGAAAACGTCTTTCCTGCTTTTATGTGAGAATATTTCAGGCCTCAGTGTGCTCCCATATATCTCATTGCAGATTTTGCAAAAAGAGTGTTGCAAACTTCTCAATGAAAGCGGTGTTGTACCTCTGTGAGATTAATTCACACACCACAAAGCAGTTTCTGAGAAGGCTTCTCTCCAGTTTTTATCTGAGGATATTTCAATTTTCACCATGGGATTCAGTACTTTCCAAGATATCACTTCTTTGATTCTTCAGAAAGAGTGCTGGCAAACTCCTCCATGAAAGAGTGGTGTAAATTTTTGAGATGAATTCACATGTCACAAACCAGTTTCTCAGATTGTTTCTTTCTGGTTTTTGTCTGAGGATATTTTCTTTGTTATCATAGCCTTCAAAATGATCTATAATATCCCTTCTCAGATTCCACAAAAACACTGCTAGCAAACGGCTCCATGAAAGAGTTGTGTAACACAGTGAGATGAATTCACACATCGCAAAGCAGTTTCTCAGAAAGCTTCTTTCTGGTTTTTATCTGAGGATATTTCCTTTGTCACCATAGGCTTCAAAGCAATCCAAAATATCCCTTCTCAGATTCCACAAAAACAGTGCTAACAAATGGATCCATTAAACAGTAGTGTAACTCTGTGCGATGAATTCACACATCATAAAGCAGTTTCTCAGAAAGCTTCTTTCTAGTTTTTATCTCAGGATATTTCAGGCCTCAATATCTCTCTGAGATAAATTCATACACCACAAAGCAGTTTCTGAGGAGGCTTCTCTCCAGTTTTTATCTAAGGATACTTCATTTCTCACCATACAATTCTATGCTATCCAAGATATCACCCCTGAGATTCCACAAAAACAGTGCTAGCAAACTCCTTTGTGAAAGACTGGTGTAATTCTGTGAGATGAATTCACACGTCAGAAAGCAGGTTCTCAGAAGCCTTCTTTCTGATTTTTCTCTGAGAATATTTCCATTGTCATAATAAGCTTCCATGTGCTGTGAAATATCTCTTTACAGATTTCAAGAAAACAGTGTTAGCAGACTGTTCAATTTAAAGAACACTGGAACTCTGTGAGATATATTCCCACATCACAAAGCAGTTTCTCAGAAAGCTTTTTTTTGGTTTTGATCTGAGGATATCTCCTTTGTCACCATAGGGTTCAATGCACTCCCAAACATCCTATTGTATTTTTCAAGAAAACAGTGTTAGCAAACTGCTGTATGAAACTAACAGTGTAAACCTGTGAGATGAATTCACACATCACAAAGAAGTTTCTCAGAAAACTTCTTTCTAGTTTCTATCTGAGGACATTCCATTTTTCACTATAGGCCTCAAAGTGCTCACAAATATCCCTTTGCAGATTCCACAAAAACAGTGTTAGCAAACTCTTTCATGAAAAGAAAGGTGTAACTCTGTGAGATGAATTCACACATCAAAAAGAACTTTCTCAGATAGCTTCTTTCCAGCTTTTATGTGAGGATATTTCCTTGTCACCATAGGTTTCAATGCATTCCAAAATATTCCTTCTCAGATTCCCCAAATCAGTGCAAGTAAAGTGATCCATGACAAGAATCATATAACTCTGTGAGACGAATTCGCACATCCAAAGCAGTTTCTCAGAAAGCTTCTTTTTGGTTTTTGTCTGAGGATATTTCCTTTGTCCCCATAGGCTTCAGTGCGCTCCCAAATATCCTAACACAGATTCCATGAAAACAGTGTTAGCAGACTGCTCAGTGAAAGGAACGATGTAATTCTGTGACATGAATTAACCGATTATGAAGCAGTTTCTCAGAAAGCTTCTTCCTAGTTTTTATCTGAGGATATTTCCTTTGTCACCATAAGCTTCATTGTGTTAAGAAATATTCCATTGCAGATTACAAGAAAACACTGTGAGCAACCTGAATATGAAAGGAACAATGTAACCCTGTGAGATGCATTCACACATCACAATGCAGTTTCTCAGAAAGCTTCTTTCTAGTTTTTCTCTGAGGATATTTCCTTTTTCACCATAGACTTCAATGCGTTCCCAAATATCACTTTGCAGATTCCACGAAAACAGTATTAGCAAACTGCTTCATGAAGAGAAAGGTGTAGCACTGTGAGAAGAATTCACACATCACAAAGAAGTTTCTCAGAAAGTGCCTTTCTAGTTTTCATTTGAGGATATTTCGTTTGTCAGTGTAGGCTTCAATGCGATCCAAAATATCCCTTCACAGATTCCCCAAAAACACTGGTAACAAACTCCTCCATGAAAGGAAAGTGTAACTCTGTGAGATGAATTCACACATCAGATAGCAGTTTCTCAGAAATCTTCTTTCCAGTTTGTCTCTGAGGATATTTCCTTTGTCACCATAAGCTTCAATGCCCTATGAATTATCCCTTTGCGGATTCCAAGAAAACAGTGTTAGCAGAATGCTCAATAAAAAGAACTCTGTGACTCTGTGAAATGTATTCACACATCAGAAAGCAGTTTCTCAGAAGGTTTCTTTTTGGTTTTTATCTGAGGATATTTCCTTTGTCCCCATATGATTCAATGCACTCCCAAATATCCAAAAACTGATTCCATGAAACAGTGTTAATACACTGATCAATGAAAAGAACGGTGTAACTCTAGGAGATGAATTAACCCATCACAAAACAGTTTCTCAGAAAGCTTCTTTCTAGTTTTTATCTGAGGATATTTTCTTTGACACCCTAAGCATCATTGTGCTAAGAAATATCCCATTGCAGATTCCAAGAAAACAGTGTTAGCAAAGTGATCAATGAAAAGAACAGTGTAACTCTGTGTGATGCATTCACACATCAGTATGCAGTTTCTCAGAAAGCTTCTGTCTAGTTTTTAACTGAGGATATTTTCTTTGACACCCTAAGCATCATTGTGCTAAGAAATATCCCATTGCAGATTCCAAGAAAACAGTGTTAGCAAAGTGATCAATGAAAAGAACAGTGTAACTCTGTGTGATGCATTCACACATCACTATGCAGTTTCTCAGAAAGCTTCTGTCTAGTTTTTAACTGAGGATATTTCCTTTTTCACCATAGACCTCAATGCACTAACAAATGTCCCTTTGCAGATAGCATGAATACAGTGTTAGCAAATGGCTTCATAAAGAGAAAGGTGGAACTCTGTGAGGTGAATTCACACATCACAAAGAAGTTTCTCAGGAAGCTTCTTTCTAGTTTTTATCTGAGGATATTTCCTTTGTCACTGTAAGCTTCATTGCACTAAGAAATATCCCATTGCAGATTCCAGGAAAACAGTGTTAGCAAACTGATCAATGAAAAGAACAGTGTAACTCTGTGAGATGCATTCACACATCACAATGCAGTTTCTCAGAAAGCATCTTTCTGTTTTTTTTTTTCTGAGGATATTTCTTTTTTCACCTTAGACGTCAATGTACTCCGAAACATCTCCTTGCAGATTCCATGAAAACAATGGTAGCAAACTTCTTCATGAAGAAAAAGGTGAAATGCTGTGAGATGAACTCACATATCACAAAGAAGTTTCTCAGAAAGCTTCTTTCCAGTTTTTATCGGAGTATATTTCCTTGTCACCATGGGCTTCAATGCGTTCCAAAATATCCCTTTGTGGATTCCAAGGAAACAGTGTTGGCAGACTGCTCAATGAAAGAACACTCTAAATCTGTGAAATGTATTCACACATTACAAAGCAGTTTCTCAGAAGGTTTCTTTTTGGTTTTTATCTGAGGATATTTCCTTTGTCCCCATAGGCTTCAATGCACTCCCAAATATCCTAAAACAGATTCCATGAAACAGTGTTTTTATCTGAGAGTATTTCCTTTGTCACCATAAGCTTCATTGTGCTAAGAAATATCCTATTGCAGATTCATAGAAAACAGTTTTAGCAAATTGGTCAAAAAAAGTACAGTGTAACTCTGTGAGATGCAGTCACACATCACAATGCAGTTTCTCAGAAAGTTTCTTTCTAGTTTTTACCTGAGGATATTTCCTTTTTCACCTTAGGCCTCAAAGCACTCCCAAATATCACTTTGCAGATTCCAATGAAAACAGTGTTAGCAAACTGCTTCATGAAGAGAAAGCTGTAACTCTGTAAGATGAATTCACATGTCACAAAGAAATTTCTCAGAAAGCTTCTTTCCAGGTTTTATCTGAGGATATTTCCTTGTCACCATAGGCTTCAATGTGATCCAAAATATCCTTTCTCAGATAACCCAAAAACAGTGCTAATAAAGTGATCCATGAAAATAATCTGTAACTCTGGGAGATGAATTCACACATCCAAAGCAGTTTCTCAGAAAGCTTCTTTTTGGTTTTTATCTGAGGATATTTCCTTTGTCATCATAGGCTTCAATGCACTCCCAAATATCATAATGCCGATTCCACGAAAACAGTGTTAGCAGACTGCTCAATGAAAAGAATGGTGTAACTCTGTGAGATGAATTAACCCATCACAAAGTAGTTTCTGAGAAAGCGTCTTTCTAGTTTTTATCTGAGCATATTTCGTTTGTCACCATAAGCTTCATTGCGTTAAGAAATATCCCATTGCAGAAAAATATCCCATTCCAAGAAAAGAGGTTGGCAAACTGCTCAGTTAAAGGAACACTGTAACTCTGTGAGATGCATTCTCACATAACAATGCAGTTTCTCAGAAAGCTTCTTTCTAGTTTTTATCAGAGAATATTTCCCTTTTCACCATAGACATCAATGCACTCCATATATCTCTTTGCAGATTCCACAAAAACAGTGTTAGCAAACTCTGCCATGAAGAGAAAGGTGTAATTCTGTGAGATGAGTTCACACATCACAAAGAACATTCTCAGAAAGCTTCTTTCTAGTTTTTATATGAGGATAATGCTTTGTCACCATAGACTTCAATGTGATCCAAAATATCTCTTTTTAGATTCCCCAAAAACAGTGCTACCAAACTGATCCATGAAAATAATCATGTAACTGTGTGACATGAATTAACAAATCACAAAGTGCTTTTGAAGAAAGCTTCTTTCTAGTTTTTATATGAGGGTATTTCCTTTTCTAACATAGGCTTCAATGTGCTCCCAAATATCCCTTCTCAGACACCACAAAAACAGTGATACCGAAGTGCTCCCTCAAGAGAAACATTTAGCTATATGAGATGAATGCACACATCATGAAGGAGTTTCTCTGAAAGTTTCTCTCCTGTTGTTACCTGAAGAAAGTTCTTTTTTTTACCTTAGGCCTCTATACGCTCCCAATTATCCCTCTGCACATTCCACAAAAACAGTGCTAACAAACTGCTCCATGAAAGGAATAATGTAACTCTGTTAGATAAATTGACTCATCACAAAGCAATTTCTCAGGAACCTTCTTTCTAGTTTTTATCTCAGGATATTTCCTTTTCCACCAGACTTCAATATGCTTCCAAATATCCCTTCTCAAACACCATAAAAACAGTGATACCGAAGTGCTCCCTCAATAGAAACATTTAGCTCTATGAGATGAATGCACACATCACAAAGAGTTTCTCAAGAAAACTTCTCTCCAGTTTTTACCTGAAGAATTTTCTTTTTTCACCTTAAGCCTCTATGCAATCTCAAATATCCCTCTGCAGATTCCACAAAAACAGTGCTAACAAACTACTACATGAAACGAAAGGTGGAACTCTCTGAGATGAGTTGACCCATCACAAAGCAGTTTCTCAGAAAGCTTCATTTCTAGTTCAAATCTGAGTATATTTCCTATTTCACCATAGACTTCACTGTGTTCCTAAATATCTCCTCTTGGATAGCACAAAAACAGTAGTGCCAAACTGCTCATTCAACAAAGAGGTTAAACTCTATGAGGTGAATACACCTAATGAAACCATTTCTCGAAAAGCTTCTGTCTGGTTTTTATCTGAAGTTATTTCCTTTTTCACAGTAGGCTTCTGGGGGCTCCCGAATATACCTTTGTAGATTCCATAAAAACAAGGCTACCAAGCTGCTCCATAAAAGAATCATGTAACTCTGTGAGATGAAATCAAAAATCATTAGCAGTTTCTCAGAAAGCTTCCTTCTAGTTTTTATCTGAGGATATTTCCTTTGTTACCATTGACTTCAATGTGATCCAAAATAACCTTCCTCAGATTATCCAAAAATAGTGCTACCAAACTGATCCATGAAAAGAATCATGTAACTCATGTAACTCTGTGAGATGAATTTACAAATCACACAGCAGATTCTCAGAAAGCTTCTTTCTAGTTTTTATATGAGGATGTTTCCATTGTCACCATAAGCTTCAATGTGCTCCTAAATATCCCTTTGATGATTCCACGAAAACAGTGTTAGCACACTGATCAATGAAAAGAAGAATGTAAATCTTAGAAATGAATTCATACATCACATAGCAGTTTCTGAGACAGTTTCTTTCTAGTTTTTATCTGAGAATATTTCCTTTTTCACCATATTCCTCAATGCACTCCCAAATATCACTTTGCAGATCCAACGAAAACAGTGTTAGCAAACTGCCCCATGAAAAGAAAGGTGTAACTCTGGGAGATGAATTCACGCATCACAAACAAGTTTCTCAGGAAGCTTACTTTTAGTTTTTATCTGAGGATATTTCCTTTTTCACTATAGGAATCATTGTACTCCAAAATGTGCCAATCCAGACTCTGTGAGATAAATTGACACATCACAAAGAACTTTCTCAGAAAGCTTCTTTCTAGTTTTTATCTAAGGATGTTTCCTTTGTCACCATTGATTTCAATGTGATCCAAAATATCCTCCCTCAGATTCCCCAAAAACAGTGCTACCAAACTGATACATGAAAAAAATCGTGAAACTCTGTGAGATGAATTAACACATCACAAAGCAGTTTCTGAGAAAGCTTGTTTCTAGTTTTCATCAGAGGATATTTCCCTTGTCTCCATAAGCTTGAACGTGATCCAAAATATCCCTTATCAGATTCCCCAAAAACAGTGCAACCAAAATGCTCCATGAAAAGTGTTGTGTAACTCTATGAGGTGAAGTCACAAATCACAAAACAGTTGCTCAGAAAGCTTCTTTCTGGTTTTTGTCTGAGGATATTTCCTTTGTCCCCATAACCTTTAATGTGCTCTGAAATATCCCATTGCAGATTCCAAGAAAACTGTGTTAGCAAACTGCTCAATGAAATGAACAGTGTAACTCTGTGAGGTGAATTCACACATCACAGAGTAGTTTCTCAGAAAACTTTCTTGCAGTTTTTTTCCGAGGATATTTCCTTTTTCGCCATAGGCCTAAATTCGCTCCCAAGTATCCCTTTGCAGATTCCACGAAAACAGTGTTAGCAAATGGCTCCATGAAAAAAAGGTGTAACTCTATAAGATGAATTCACACTTCACAAAGAACTTTCTCAGAAGGCTTCTGTCTAGTTTTTATCTGAGGATATTCCCTTTGTCACCATAGGCTTCTATGCAACCCAAAATATTCCTTCTCAGATTCCCCAAAAACAGTGCTAACAAATTGCCCCATGAGAAGAATCATATAACTCTGTGGGATGAACTCACAAATCACAAAGAAGTTTCTCAGAAAGCTTCTGTCTACTTTTTGTCTGATGATATTTCCTTTGTCACCATAAGATCAATGTGCTCCAAAATATTCCATTGCAGATTCCAAGAAAACAATGTTAGCAAACTGCTCAATGAAAAGAACAGTGTAACTCTGTGAGATGAGTTGACACATCACAAAGCAGATTCTCAGAAAGATTCCATCTAGTTTTTATCTGAGGATATTTCTCTTTTCACTATAGGCCTCAATGCACTCCCAAATATACCTATGCAGATTCCACGAAAACAGTGTTAGCAAACTGCTCCATGAAAATAAAGGTGTAACCCTGTGAGATGAAAAAACAGATTACGAAGAACTTTCTCAGAAAGCTTCTTTTTATTTTTTATCTGAGGATATTTTCTTTGTCTCTATTAGCTTCAATGCAATACAAAATATCCCTGCACAAATTCTAAAAAATAGTGCTACCAAACTCATCCATGAAAAGAGTCCTGTAACTCTGTAAGATGAATTTATAAATCACAAAGCAGTTTCTCAGAAAGCCTCTTTCTAGTTTTTATATGAGGATGTTTCCATTATCATCATAAGCTTCAATGTGCTCTGAAATATCCCATTGAATATTCCAAGAAAACTGTTAGCAAAATGATCAATGGAAAGAGCAGTGTAACTGGGTGAGATGAATTCACACATCATAAAGCAGTTTCGTAGAAAGCTTTCTTCTAGTTTTTATCTGAGGATATTTCCTTTTTCACCACAGGCCTCAATGCCCTCCCAAGGATCCCTTGGCAAATTCCAGGAAAACAGTGTTAGTAAACTGCTCCATGAAAAGAAATGTGTAACTCTGTGAGATGAATTCACACATCACAAAGAAGTTTTTCAGAAAGTTTCTTTCTAGTTTTATCTGAGGCAATTTCCTTTATCCCTGTAGGCCTCTTTGCACTCCAAAATGTCCCTTTGCAAATTCCACAAAAAAAGTTAGCAAACTACTCCATGAAAAGAAAGGTTTATTTCTCTGAGATGAATTCACACATAACAAAGAACTTCCTCAGAAAGCTTATTTCTAGTTTTTATCTAAGGTTGTTTCCTTTGTCGCCACTGGCTCCAGTGCGATACAAAATATCCTAGCTCAGATTCTCCAAAAACAGTGCTACCAAATTAATCCATGAAGGTAATCATGTAACTCTGTGAAGTGAATTTACAAATCACAAAGCAGTCTCTGAGAAAGCTTCTTTCTAGTTTTTATATGAGGATATTTCCTTTGTCACCATAAGTTTCAATGCAATCCAAAATATCTCTTTTCAGATTCCAAGAAAACAGTGTTAGCAAACTGCTCAATGAAAGGAACAGTGTAACTCTGTGAGACGAATTCACACATCAGAAAGCAGTCTCTCAATAAGTCTCTTTTGTCTCCATAAGCTTCAATGAGCTCCAAATAAAATAAGTCTCTTTTGTCTCCATAAGCTTCAATGAGCTCCAAAATATCAGAATGCAGATTCCAGAAAAACAGTGTAAGCAAACTGCTCAATGCAAAGAACAGTGTAAGTCTGTGAGATGAATTCACACCTAACAAAGCTGTTTCTCAGAATGTTTGTTTCTAGTTTTTATCTGAGGATATTTGCCTTTTCACCATGTTCCTCAATTCTCTCTGGAATATCCCATTGCAGATTCTACGAAAAAAGTGTTATCAAAACTCTCAATAAAAATACCAGTGTCACTCTCTGAGATGAATTCATACATAAAAAAGAAATTTCTCAGAAATCTTCTTTCTAGATCTGAGAGTATTTACTTTGTCACCATAGGCTTCAATTCAATCCAAAATATCCCTTCTCAGATTCCCCAAAAAGAGTGCTACCAAACTGCTCCATGAAAAGTGTCGTGTAACTCAGTGAGATGAATTCACAAATCACAAAGCAGTTTCTCAGAAAGCATCTTTCTAGTTTTTGTCTGAGGATATTTCCTTTTTCACCATTTGCCTCAATGCACTCGGGAATATCCCTTTGCAGATTCCAGGAAAATAGTGTTAGCAAACTGTTCCATGAAAAGAAAGGTGTAAATCTGTGAGTTGAATTCACACATTACAAAGCAGTTTCTCGGAAAGCTTCTTTTTGATTTCTGTCTGAGGATATTTCCATTGTCAACATACTCTTCAATGCAACCCAAATGATTCCTTCTCAGATTCCCCAAAAACAGTACTATGAAATTATTCCATGTAAAGAACGGTGTAATTCAGAGAGATGAATTCACATATCACAAAGATGTTTCTCAGATTACTTCTTTCTGGTTTTAACCGAGGATATTTCCTTTTTCACCATATTTCTCAATGCATTCCTGAATAACCCTTTAGAGATTAAATGAAAAGAGTGATAGCAAGCTTCTTAATGATAAAAAAAAGTGTAACTTTGTGAGATGAATTCACATATCACAAAGAACATTCTCAGAAAGTTTCTTTTTGGCTTTAATCTGAGGATATTTCCTTTGTCACCATAGGCTTCAATATGCTCCCAAATATCCTATTGCAGATTCCAGGAGAACATTGTTAGCAAACAGCTCCAAGAAAGGAATCATGTAATTCTGTTAGATGAATTCACACATCACAAAAAGTATCACATAAAGCTCTCTAGTGTTTTCTGGGGATATTTCCTTTGACACCCTTGACTTCAATGTGATCCAAAATATCCCCTATCAGATTCCCCAAAAAGAGTGCTACCAAACTTCTCCATGAAAAGAATGCTGTAACTCTGTGAGATGAATTCATACATGATAAAGAAGATTCTCAGAATGTAACTTTGTAGATTTTATCTGAGGATATTTCCTTTGTCATCACAGGCTTCAATGCAATTCAAAATATCCCTTCTCCAAATCCCTAAAAACACGGCAACCAAACTAATCCTAGAAAAAGATTGTGCAATTCTGTGAGATGAATTAACACATCACTAAGGAGTTTCTCAGAAAACTTCTTTTTGGTTTTTATCGGAGGATATTTTCTTTGTGAACATAGACTGCAATGCACTCCCAAATATCCCTTTGTAGATTCCACGAAAACAGTGTGAGCAAACTGTTCAATGCAAAGAATGGTTTAACTCTGTGAGCTGAATTCACACATCACAAAGCAGTTTCTCAGAAAGATTCTTTCTAGTTTTTATCTGAGGATATTTTCTTCTTCACCATAGTCCTCAATGCACTCCCAAATATCCCTTTGCAGATTCCATGAAAACAGTGTTAACAAACTACTCTATGAAAAGAAAGGTGTAACTCTGTGAGATGAATTCACACATCACAAAGGACTTTCTCGTAAAGCTTCTTTCTAGTTTTTATCTGAGAATACTCCCTTTGTCACCGTAGGCTTCAATCTGATCCAAAATATCCCTTCTCAGATTCCCCAAAAACGATGCTAATAAACTGTTCCATGAGAAGATTCGTGTAACTCTGTGAGACGAATTCATGAATCACAAAGCAGTTTCTCAGAAAGATTCTTTTTGTTTTTTTCTGAGGATTGTTCCTTTGTCCCTTAAGCTTCAATGCACTCCAAAATATCCCTTTGCAGACCCCAAGAAAACTGTTAGCAAACTTCTCAATGAAAGGAACATTTTAACTCTGTGAGATGAATTCACACATCACAGAGCAATTTCTCAGTAAGCTTCTTTCTATTTATTACCTGAGGATATTTGCTTTTTCACAATAGGCCTCAATGCACTACTAAATATCCCCTTGGTGATTCCACAAAAATGGTGTTAGCAAACTTCTCAATGAAAGGAATATTTTAACTCTGTGGCAGGAGTTCACACATCACAAAGCAGTTTCTCAGAATCCTACTTTCTACTTAATACCTGAGGTTATTTCCTTTTTCAACATAGGCCTCAATTTGGCCCCATATATCGCTTTGCAGATTCCATGAAAACGGTGGTAGCAAACTGCTGAATGAAAAAGAAAGGTAAAATTCTGTGAGATAAATTCACAAATCAAAGGGACTTTCTCAGAAAACTTCTTTCTAGTTCAAATCTGACCATATTTCCTTTTTCACTGTAGGCTTCAATGTGCTCCCAAATGTCTCCTCTCAGATACCAGAAAAACAGTGATGAAGAACTGCTCAATCAAGAAAATGGTTAAACTCTATGATATGAATACACATATCAGAAAACCATTTCTCCAAAAGCTTCTCTCCAGTTTGTATCTGAAGTTACTTCCTTTTCCGTATAGGCCTCTAGAAGCTCCTGAATATCCCTTTGCAGATTCCATAAAAACAGTGTTACCAATCTGCTCCATGAAAAGAATCATGAAACTCTGTGAGATGAATTCACAAATAAAAGGCAGTTGGTCAGAAAGCCTGTTTCTAATTTTTGTCTGTGGATATTTCCATTGTCACCCTAAGCTTCAATGCACTCCAAAATATCCCATTGCAGATTCCAGAGAAAACAGTGTTAGGAAACTCATCAATGTAAAGAACAGTGTATCTCTGTCAGATGAACTCACACATCACACAGCAGTTTCTCAGAAAGCTTCGTTTTGGTTTTTATCTGAGGGTATTTCCTTTTTCACTCTAGGCCTCAATGCACTCCCAAATATCCCTTTGCAGATTGCACAAAAACAGTGTTAGCAAACTGCTCCATGAAAGGAAAGGTGTAACTCTGTGAGATGAATTCACACATCACAAAGAACTTTCTCAGAAATCTTCTTTCTGGTTTTTATCTGAGGATATTTCCTTTATCACCTTAGGCTTCAATGTGATTAAAAATATCCCTTCTCACATCCCCCAAAAACAGTAATACCAAACTGTTCCATGAAAACAATCGTGTAACTCTGTGCGATGAATTAATCCATGACAGAGCGTTTTCTCAGATAGCTTCTTTCTAGTTTTTATCTGAGGATATTTCCTTTTCCACCATAGGTTTCAATGTGCTCCCAAATATCCCTTCTCAGACCCCACAAAAACAGTGATGCCAAAGTGCTCCCTCAAAAGAAATGTTTAACTCTGAGATGAATTCACACATCATGAGGAAGCTTCTCCAAAAGCTTTTCTTCATTTGTTACCTGAAGAAATAGCTTTTTTTCACCTTAGGCCTCTATGCACTTCTAATTATCCCTCTGCAGATTCCACAGAAATAGTGCTTACAAACTGCTCCATGAAAAGAATTATGTAACTCTGTGAGATAAATTGACCCATAACAAGTTTCTCAGGAAGCTTCTTTCTAGTTTTTATCTGAGGATATTTCCTTTTCACCATATTCCTCAATGTGCTCCAGAATATCCCATTGCAGATTAAACGAAAAAAGTATTAGCAAACTTCTCAGTGAAAAGAACAATGTTCCTCAGTTAGATGAATTCACACATAACAAAGCCATTTCACAGAAAGCTTCTTTTTGGTTTTTATCTGAGGATATTTCCTTTGTCACCTTAGGCTTCAATGCAGTCCAAAATATCCTTTCTGAGGTTCCCCAAAACCAGTGCTACTAAACTCCACCATGAAAATAATGGTGTAATTCTGTGAGATGAATTCACACATAGCAAAGCAGTTTCTCAGAAATCTTCTTTCTAGTTGTTGACTGAGGATATTTCCTTTTCAACCTTAGGCCTCATGCGTTCTTGTATATCCCTTTGCGGATTCCACGAAATCAGTGCTAGCAAATTGCTCCAAGAAAAGAAAGGTGTAAATCTGTGAGATGAATTCACACATCACAATGCAATTTCTGAGAAAGCTTCTTTTTGGTTTTTGTCTGAGCATATTTCCTATGTCACTATAGGCTTCAATGCACTCCCAAATATCCTATTGCAGATCCAAAATATCCCTTCTCAGATATCCCAAAAAAAGTGCCACCAAACTTCTCCATGAAAAGAATAGTGAAGCCCTGTGAGATGAATTCACACATCACAAAGAAGTTTCTCAGAAAGTTTCTTTCTAGATTTTATCTGAGGATAGTTCCTTTGTCACCACAGCTTCAATGCAATCCAAAATAGCACTTCTCAGATTCTGCAAGAACAGTGTTACCAAACTGCCCCATGAAAAGAATTGTGTAATTCTGTGAGACGAATTCACAAACCACAAAGCAGCATCTCAGAAAGATTCTTTCTAGTTTTTCTCTGAGGATATTTCCTTTTTTATCATTTGCCTCAATGCACTTGTGAACAACCCTTTGCATATTCCACAAAAAAATGTGTTAGCAAACTGCTCCATGAAAAGAAATGTGTAAATCTTTGAGATGAATTCTCACATCACAAAGCAGTTTCTCAGAAAGCTTCTTTTTGATTTTACTCTGAGGATATTTAATTTGTCACCACAGGCTTCAATTCGCTCTCAAGTATCTTATTGCAGAACCCACGAAAATAGTGTTATCAAACTGGTCAATGAAAACAACAATATAACTCTGTAAGATAAAGTCACAGAAACCTTTCTCAGACAGCTTCTTTCTAGTTTTTATCTGACGATATTCCCAAGGCCTCAATGCGAACCCAAATATCCCATTGCAGATTCCACAAAAACAGTATTAGCAAACTCCTCCATGAAAAGAAAGGTGTAACTCTGTGAGATGAACTTACACATCACAAAAAACTTTCTCAGATAGCTTCCTTCTAGTTTTTATCTGAGGATAATTCCTATGTCACCATAAGCTTCAATAAAATAAAAAATATCCCATCTCAGATTCCCCAAAAACAGTACTACCAAACTGATACATCAAAGGAATCGTGTAACACTGTGAGCTGAATTAACACATCAAAAAACGGTTTCTCAATATGCTTCTTTCTAGGTTTTATATGAGGATATTTCCTTTGTTACCATAAGCTTCAATACGCTCAGAAATAGCCCATTGCAGAATCCAAGAAGAGTGTTAGCACACTGGTAAATGAAAAAAAAGTGTAACTCTGTGAGATGAATTCACACATCACAAAGCAGTTTCTCAGAAAGCTTTTTTCTAGTTTTTATCTGAGGATATTTCCTTATTCACCATAGGCCTCAGAGCTTTCGGAAATATGCCTTCGCAGATCCCACGAAAACAGTGTTGCAAACTGCTCCATGAAAAGAAAGATTTAACTCAGTGAGATGAATTCGCACATCACAAAGGATTTTCTCAGAAAGCGTCTTTCTAGTTTTTATCTGGGGATACTTACTTTGTCACCACAGGTTTCAATGTGATCCAAATATCTCTTCTCAGATGCACCAAAAATAGTGCTACCAAACTGCTCCATGAAAAGAATCGTGTAAATTTGTAAGATGAATTAACACATCAGAATGCATTTTCTTATAATGTTTCTTTCTAGTTTTTATATTAAGACATTTTCTTTGTCTACATCAGCTTCAATGTGCTCAGAAATATCAGATTGCAGATTCCAAGAAAACAGTGTAAGTAAACTGCTCAAGGCAAACAACAGTGTAACTCTGTGAGATGAATTCACACATCACAAAGCCATTTCTCAGAAAGCTTCTTTCTACTTTTAACTGAGGATATTTCCTTTTTCACCATATTCCTCAATGTGCTCCTGAATATCCCATTGAAAATTACACGAAAAAATTGTTAGCAAACTTCTCAATGAAAAAACGGTGTTACTCAGTGTGATGACTTCACATATCAAAAAGCAGTTTCACTGGAAGCTTCTTTTAGGGTTTTATCTGAGGATATATCTTTTGTCAATATAGGCTTCAATGCATTCCTAAATACCCTATTGCAGATTCCATGAATACAGAGTTATCAAACTGCTCAATTAAAAGAATGGTGTAACTCTGTAAGATTTATTCACACATCACAACTGTGAGTTGAATTAGCACATCACAAAGCAGTATCTCAGAAAGTTTATTTTTGGTTTTTATCTGAGGATATTTCCTTTGTGAACATAGGCTTCAATGCACTGCCAAAAATCCCTTTTCAGATTCCCTGAAAACAGTGTGAGCAAACTGCTCAATGAAAAGAATGGTGTAACACTGCTAGATGAATTCACGCATCACAAAACAGTTTTTCGGAAAGATTCTTCCTAGTTTACCCGAGGATATTTCATTTTTCACTATAGGCCTCAATTCGCTCCCAAATATCCCTGTGCAGATTAAACAAAAACAGTGTTAGCAAACTGCTGCATGAATAGAAAGTTATAAATCTGTAAGTTGAATTCACACATCACAAAGAACTTTCTCAGAAAGCTTCTTTCTAAATTTTATCTGAGGATATTTCCTTTGCCACCTTAGACTTCAATGCAATCCAAAATATTCATTCTCAGACTCCCCAATCGCAGTGCTACCAAACTGTACCAAGAAAAGAATGGTGTAACTCTGGGAGATGAACTCAAACATCACAAAGCAGTATCTCAGAGAGATTCTTTCTAGTTTTTATCTGAGGATATTTCCTTTTTCACCATAGGCCTCAATGCGCTCACAAATATCCCTTTGCAGATTGCAGGGAAACAGTGTTAGCAAATTACTCTATGAAAAGAAAGGTGTAACTCTTTGAGATGAATTCACACATCACAAAGAACTTTTGCAGAAAGCTACTTTCTAGTTTTTATCTGATGGCATTTCCTTTGTCAACTTATGGTTCAATGCAGTCCAGAATATCCCTTCTCAGATTCACCAAAAAGAGTTCTACCAAACTGCTCCATGAAAAGAATCATGTAACTGTTTGAGATGAATTAACACATAGAAAGAAGTTTCTCAGAAGCCTTCTTTATTGTATTTGTATGAGGATATATCCTTTGTCATCGTAACAGTCAATGCACTCCAAAGTATCAGATTGCAGATTCCAAGACAACAGTGTAAGCAAACTTCTCAATGCAAAGAACAGTGTAACCTTGTTAGCTGAATTCACATCACAAAGCAGTTTCTCTGAAATCTTTCTAGTTTTTATCTGAGGATATTTTCTTTTTCACCATTGGCCTCATTGCGCTCCCTTTACAAATTCCATGAAAACAGTGTTTACAAATTCCTCCATTTAAAGACTCGTGTAACTCTGTGAGATAAATTCCCGCAGAACAAATACGTTTCACAGAAAGCTTCTTTCTGGTTTTTCTCTGAGGATATTTCCTTTGTTACCTTAGGCTTCAACACAATCCAAAATATGCCTTCTCAGATTCCCCAAAAACCGTACTACCAAATTGCTCCATGAATAGAATGGTGTAACTCAGTGGGTTGAATTCACACATCATAAATTTGATTTTCAGAAAGCTTCTTTCTAGTTTTTATCTGAGGATATTTCCTTTTACACCCTTTGTCTCAAGGTGCTAGTGAATATCCCATGGCAGATTCCACAAAAATAGTGTTAGCAAAGAATGGTGTAACTCTGTGAGATTAATTCACACATCACAAAAGGGATTCTTTGAAAGTTTCTATCTAGATTTTATCTGTGGATATTTCCTTTGTTACCATAGGCTTCAATGTGATACAAAATATCCCTTCTCAGATTCCCTAAAAAGAGTGCTATCAAATTGATCCATGAGAAGAATCGTGTAACACTGTGTGATGAATTCACAAATAAGAAAGTCACAAATAAGAAAAACATTTCTCAGAATGTTTCTTTCTAGTTTTTGTTTGAGGATATTTACTTTTTCACCATAAACTTGAATGCACTCCAAATTATCCATTTGCAGATTCCAAGAAAACAGTTTTAGCAGACTTATAAAAAAAAGAATAGTGTAACTCTGTGAGATGAATTCACACACCTCAAAGCTTTTCTCAGAAGGCTTCTTTCTAGTTTTTATCTGAGGATATTTCTTTTTTCACTATAGACCTCAATGCGATCCCAAGTATCACTTCGCAGTTTCCATGAAAAGAGTATTAGCAAACTGCTCAATGAAAAGATGGTGCAACTCTGTGAGATGAATTCACACATCACAAAGCAGTATTGCAGAAGGTTTCTTTGTAGTTTTTATCTGAGGATATTTCCTTATTTATTATATTCCACAATACGATGCCAAATATAACTTTACATTCCACGAAAACAGTGTTATCAAACTGCTCAATGAAAAGAATGGCGTATCTCTGTGAGAAAATTCAAACATCACAAAGCAGTTTGTTAGAAAGCTTCTCTCTAGTTTTTATCTGAGGATTTTTTCATTTTTCACTATAGGCCTAAATGCACTCCCAAATATTTCATTGCAGATTAAATGAAAACTGTGAAAGCCAACTGCTGCATGAATGAAAAGGTATAACTCTGTTAGATGAATTCACACACCAGAAAGACCTTTCTCAGAAAGCTTCTTTCTGGTTTTCTCTGAGGATATTTCCTTTTTCAATATAGGCTTCAATGCATTCCCAAATATCCCTTTGCAGATTCCATGAAAACAGTGTTAGCAAAATGCTCAATGAACAGAAATGTGTGATTCTGTGAAATAAAATCACACATCACAAAGAAGTTTCTCAGAAAGCTTCTTTCTAGTTTTTATCTGAGGATATTTCCTTAGTCACCATAGGCTTCAAAGCGATCCAAAATATCCCTTCTTAGATTCACCAAAAATAGTACTACCAAACTGATCCATGGAAAGAATCGTGTAACTCTGTAATATGAATTAACATGTCACAGAGCAGTTTCTCAGAAAGATGCTTTCTAGTTTTTTATGAAGATATTTATTTGTAGCCATAAGCTTCAAAGCACTCTGAAATATCCCATTGCAGATTCCAAGAATGCAGTGTGAACAAACTGCTCCATGAAAAGAACAATGTTACTCTGTGAGATGAATTCACACATCACAAAGAAGCTTATCGGAAAGCTTCTATTTGTTTTTATCTCATTATATTTCCTTTGTCACCATAGGCTTCAATGCACTCCCAAATATCCTATTGCAGATTCCACGAAAACAGTGTTATCAAACTGCTCAATGAAAAGAATGGTGTAAGTCTGTGAGATGAATTCACACATCACAAAGCAGTTTCTCAGAAAGCTTCTTTCTAGATTTTTTCTGAGGATATTTACTTTGTCACCATAGGCTCCATGGTGCTCCCTTATATCCCTTTGCAGATTCCACAAAAACAGTGTTACCAAACTGCTGAAATAAAAGAGTCATGTATCTCTGTGAGGTGAATTCACACATTGCAAAGCAGTTTCTCAGAAACCTTCTTTCTAGTTTTTATCTGAGGATACTTCGTTTGTCACCATAGGTTTCAATGCAATTCAAAATATTCCTTCTCCAATTCACCAAAAACAGAGCAACCAAACTGCTCTATGAAAAGAAAGTTGTAACACTGTGAGATAAATTCGCATATCACAAAGAAGTTCCTCAGAAAACTTCTTTCTAGATATTATCTGAGGATATTTCCTTTGTCACCATAGGCTTCGATTCAATTCACAATATCCCTTCTCAGATCTCCAAGATACTGCTACCAAACTGTTCCATGTAAAGAAAAGTGTAACTCTGTGAGATGAATTCACAAATCACAAAGCAGTTTCTCAGAAAGCTTCTTTCAAGTTTTTGTCTGAGAATATTTCCTTTTTCACCAAAAGTTTCAATGTGCTCTGAAATAACTCATTACAGATTCCAAAATACAGTGTGAGCAAACTTCTCAGTGAAAAGAACATTGTAACCCTGTGAGATAAATTCACATATCACAAAGCAGCTTATCAGAAAGCTTCTTTTTCATTTTTATCTCAGGATATTCCCTTTGTCACCATAGGCTTCAATGCGATCCAAAATATCGCTTCTCAGATTCCCCAAACACATTGCTACCATAAAGCTACATGAAACGAATCATGTAACTCCGTGAGATGAATTAACACATGACAAAGCTGTTTCTCAGAATGCTTCTTTCTGTTATATATATCAGGATATTTCCTTTGTCACCATAAGCTACAATGTTCTCCGAAATATTCCACTGCAGATTCCAAGAAAGCAGTGTTCGCAACCTGCTGAATGAAAAGAACACTGTAATTCTGGGAGATGAATTCACACATCACAAAGCATTTCACAGAAATCTTCTTTTTGGTTTTTATCTGAAGATGTTTTCTCTGTCACCATAGGCTTCAATGTGCTCCCAATTATACTGTTGCAGAATCCACGAAAACAGTGATATGAAACTGCTCAATGAAAAGAATGGTGTAACCCTGTGAGATGAATTAAAATCTGAGGATATTTACTTTGCCTCCATAGACTTCAAAGTGATCAAACATATCCCTTCTCAGATATCCCAAAAACATTGCTACCAAACAGCTCCATGAAAAGAATCTTGTAACTCTGTGAGATGAATTTACACATGAGAAATTATTTCCTCAGAAAGATTCTTTCTAGTTTTTATATGAGGGTATTTACTTTGTCACATTAAGATTCAATGCGCTCAGAAATATTCCTTTGCACATTCCACGAAAACTTTGTTAGCAATCTGCTCAATGAAAAAAAAAGTGTAACTCTGTGAGATGAATTCACAAATCACCAAGCAGTTTCTCAGAAAGTTTCTTTCTAGTTTTTGTCTAAGGATATTTCCATCGTCACCCTAAGCTTCAATGTACTCTGAAATATCCCATTGCAGATTCCTCAAACACAGTGTAAGTAAACCGCTCCAAGAAAAGAATCTTGTAACTCTGTGAGATGAATTCACACATCACAAAGTGGTTTCCTAGAAAGCTTCTTTCTAGTTTTTATCAGATTATGTTTCCTTTGTCACCATAGTATTCAAGGCATTTCAAAATATCCTTCTCAGATTCCCCAAAAACACTGCTACCAAAAGTACTCCATGAAAAGAATCATGCAAATCTGTGTGATAAATTCACAAATCACAAAGCAGTTTCTCAGAAATCTTTCTGGTTTTTGTCTGAGAATATTTCCTTTGTCACCATAAGCTTCAATGTACTCTGAAATATCACGTTGCAGATTCCAAGAAAACAGTGTTAGCAAACTGCTCAGAGAAATGGACAGTGTAACTCTGTGAGATGATGTCACACATCACAAAGCAGTTTCTCAGAAAGCTTCTTTTTGGTTTTTATCTGAAGATATTTACTTTATCACTCTAGGCTTCAATGCACTCCCAAATATCCCTTTGCAGATTCCACAAAAACAGTGTTAGCAAATTGCTCAATGAAAAGTATGGTGTATCTCTGTGAGATGAATTCACACATTACAAAGCAGTTTCTCAGAAAGCTTCTTTCTAGTTTTTATCTGTGGATACTTCCTTTTTCAAGATAGGCCTCAATTCGCTCCCAAATATCCCTTTGCAGATTCCATGAAAACAGTGTTAGAAAACTGGTCAATGAAAAAGACTGTGCATCTCTGTGAGAGGACTTCACACATCACAAAGCAATTTCTTAGAATGCTTCTTTATAGTTTTTATCTGAGGATATTTCTTTATTCACCATAGGCCTCAAAGCACTCTGAAACATCCCTTTGCAGATTCCATTAAAACAGTGTTAGCAAACTGCTCCATGATAAGAAAGGTGTATCTCTGAGAGATGAATTCACACATCACAAAGAACTTTCTCAGAAAACTTCTTTCTTGTTTATATCTGAGGATATTTCCTTTGTCACCATAGACTTCAATGCGATCCAACATGTCCCTTCTCTGATTCCCCAAAAACAGTGCTACCTTATTGATCCACGAAAAGAATCGTGTAACTCTGTGAGATGAATTCACACATCACAAAGTTGTTTCTCAGAAAGCTTCTTTCTAGTTTTTAACTGAGGATATTTTCTTATTCACCATATTCCTCAATTCGCTCTGGAATATCGCATCCCAGATTTCAGAAAAAAGTGTTAGCAAACTTCTCAGTGAAAGAATGGTATAACTCTGTGAGATGAATTCACACATCACAAACAAGTTTCTCGGAAAATTTCTTTCTAGATTTTATGTGAGGATAGTTCCTTTGTCACCACAGGCTTCAATGCAATGCAAAATATCCCTTCTCAGATTCCCCAAGAACAGTGCTACCAAACTGCTCCATGAAAAGTATCATGTAACTCTGTGAGAGGAATTCACAAATCATGAAGCAACATCTCAGAAAGTTTCTTTCTAGTTTTTTTTCTGAGGATATTTCCTTTTTCATCATTTGCCTCAATGCGCTCATGAACAGCCCTCTGCAGATTCCACAAAAATAGTGCTAGCAAACTGCTTCAAGAAAAGAAATGTGTAAATCTGTGAGATAAATTCTCACAACACAAAGTAGTTTTCAGAAACCTTCTTTTTGGTTATGGGCTGAGGATATTTAATTTGTCACCATAGACTTCAATGTGCTCCCAAATATCCTATTGCAGATTCCATGAAAATAGTGTTTTCAAACTGCTCAATGAAAACAACAGTGTAACTCTGTGAGATGAATTCACAGTCACCTTCTTAGAAAGCGTCTTTCTAGTTTTTATCTGAGGCTATGTCCTTTGTCACCATAAGTATCAATGCAATAAAAAATATCCCCTCTCAGATTCCCCAAAGACAGTGCTATGAAACTGATCCATGAAAAGAATCGTGTAACACTATGAGATGAGTTAACACATCAAAAGCAGTTTCTTAATATGTTTCTTTCTGGTTTTTATATGAGGATATTTCCTTTGTCACAATAAGCTTCAATGTACTCAGAAATATACCATTGCAGAATCCAAGAAAAGAGTG
The DNA here is from genome assembly GCF_024542745.1 of Macaca thibetana thibetana. Taxonomy (NCBI): domain Eukaryota; kingdom Metazoa; phylum Chordata; class Mammalia; order Primates; family Cercopithecidae; genus Macaca; species Macaca thibetana. The sequence continues at coordinate 16,619,713 of NC_065592.1, forward strand.
TTAGCAAACAGGTAAATGAAAAGAACAATGTAATTCTGTGAGATGAATTGACACATCAAAAAGCAGTTTCTCAGAAAGCTTCTTTCTAGTTTTTGTCTAGTATATTTCCTTCATCACCATATGTATAAATGCGCTCTGAAATATCCCTTTGCAGATTCCAAGAAAACAGTGTTTGCAAATTACTCCATGAAAAGAAAGGTGTAATTCTGTGAGATGAATTCAGACATCACAAAGGAATTTTGCAGAAAGCATCTTTCTAGTTTATATCTGAAGGTACTTCCTTGTCACCATAGGTTTCATTGTGATCCAAAATATCCCTTCTCAGATGCACCAAAAACAGTGCTATCAAACTGCTTCATGAAAAAAATCATGTAAATTTTGAGATGAATTAACACATCAGAATGCAGCTTTTCATAAAGCTGCTTTCTAGTTTTTATATGAAGATGTTTACTTTGTCACCAAAAGCTTCAATGTGCTCAGAAGTATCAGATTGCGGATTAAAACAAAACAGTGTAAGCAAACTGCTCAGTGCAAAGAACAGTGTAACTCTGAGAGATGAACTCACACATCACAAAGCAGCTTCTCAGAAAACTTCTTTCTAGTTTTATCGGAGGATATTTCCTTTTTCACCATATACCTCAATGTGCTCCCATACATCCCATTACAGACTAAACGAAAAAAGTGTTAAGAAACTTCTCAATGAAAAGAACAGTGTTACTTGGTGAGATGAATTCACACGTCACAAAGCAGTTTCACTGAAAGCTTCTTTTGGGTTTTTATCTGAGGATATGTCCTTTGTCAAAGTAGGCTTCAATGCACTCCTAAACACCCTATTGCAGTTTCCACAAAAACAGTGCTATCAAACTGCTCAATGAAAAGAACATGGCCAGGCGCAGTGGCTCAAGCCTGTAATCCCAGCACTTTGGGAGGCCGAGACGGGCGGATCACGAGGTCAGGAGATCGAGACCATCCTGGCTAACACAGTGAAACCCCGTCTCTACTAAAAATACAAGAAAATTAGCTGGGCAAGGTGGCGGGCGCCTGTAGTCCCAGCTACTCGGGAGGCTGACACAGGAGAATGGCGTGAACCCAGCGGGGTGGAGCTTGCAGTGAGCTGAGATCATGCCACTGCACTCCAGCCTGGGGCACAGAGCAAGACTACGTCTCAAAAAAAAAAAAAAAAAAAAAAAAAGAAAAGAACAGTGTAACACTGTAAGATGAATTCATAGATCACAAAGCTGTTTCTCAGAAAACATTCTTCTGGTTTTTACATGAGGATATTTGCTTTTTCACTATAGACCTCAATGCATTCCAGAATATCCCATTGCAGATTCCATGAAAACAGTGTTAGCAAACTGCTCAATGAAAAGAAAGGTGTAACTTCCTGAGATGAATTCACACATCACAAAGAATTTTCTCTGAAATATTCTTTCTAGTTTTTATCTGAGGCTATTTCTTTTTCAACATGGATCTCAATGGGCTCCCTAGTATCCCTTTGTACATTCCACGAAAACAGTGTTAACAGACTGCTCAATGAACAGAAAAGTTTAACTGTGTGAGATGAATTCACACATCACAAAGCAGTTTCTCAGAAAGCTTTCTAGTTTTTATCTGAGGATATTTCCTTCGTCACCACATGCTCCAATGTGGTTCAAAATATCCCTTTTCAAATTCCGCAAAAAGAGTGCTACAAAACTGCTCCATGAAAGAAAAGTGTAACACTGTGAGATGAATTCACATATCACAAAGAAGTTTCTCTGAAAGATTCTTTCTAGTTTTTATCTGAGGATATTTCCTTAGTAAATATAGGCTTCAATGCGATTCAAAATATTCCTTCATGATTCAAAAAAAAAAAAAAAAAAAAAAAACAGTGCTACCAAACTGCCAATGAAAAGAATCATGAACTCTGTGAGATGAATTAACACACCACAAAACAGTTGCTCAGAATGCTTCCTTCTAGTTTTTATATGAGGATATTTCCTTTGTCACCATAAGCTTCAATGCGCTCTGAAATATGCCATTGCAGATTTCAAGAAAACGGTGTCAGCAAACTGCTCAATAAAAATAACATTGTAACTCTGTGAGATAAATTCTCACAACACAAAACAGGTGCTCAGAAACTTTCTTTCTAGTTTTTATCTGAGGATATTTCCCTTTTCATTATATGCCTCAATGCACTCCCAAATATCCCTTTGCAGATTCCATGAAAACAGTGTTAGCAATCTGCTCCATGAAAAGAAAGATGTAACCCTGTGAGATGAATTCACACATCACAAAGAACTTTCTCAGAAACCTTCTTTCTAGTTTTTATCTGAGGATATTTCCTTTGTTACCGTATCCTTCAATGTGATCCAAAGTATCCCTTCTGAGATTACCCCAAAACAGTGAGAACAAACTGATCCATGAAAGAATCATGTAACTCCATGAGTTGAATTAACCCATCATATAGCAGTTTCTCAGAAAACTTCTTTCTCGTTTTTATCTGAGGATATTTCTTTTTTCACCATAGACCTCAATGCACTCCCAAATATCCCTTCGCAGATTACATGAAAAGATTGACAGCAAACTGCTCCATGAATAGAAAGGTGTAACCTTTTGAGCTGAATTCACACATCACAAGGAAGTTTCTCAGAAAGCTTCTTTCTTGTTTTTATCTGAGAATAATTCCTTTGTCACGATAGGCTTCAGTACAATCCAAATTAACCATTATCAGATCCCCAAAAGCAGTGCTACCAAACTGCTCCATGAAAAGAAAGGTGTAATTATGTGGAATGAATTCACACATCACAAAGCAGTTCCTCAGAAAGCTTCTTTCTAGTTTTTATCTGAGGATATTTTCTTCTTCACCATACAGCTCAATGTGCTCCCAAATATTCCTTTGCAGATTCCACAAAAACAGTGTTAGCAAATTCCTCAGTGGAAACAGCAGTGTGACGTTGTGGGATGAGTTCACACATCACAAAGCAATTTCTCAGAAAACTTCTTTCCAGTTTTTAACTGAGGGTATTTAGTTTTTCACCGTAGGCCTTAATGCGCTCCCAAATATCCCTTTGCAGGTTCCACACAAGCAGTGTTAGCAAACGGCTCCATGAAAAGGAAGTGTAACTCTGTGGGATGAATTCACTCATCACAAAGAGCTTTCTCAGAACGCTTCTTTCTAGTTTTCATCTGAGGATTTTTCCTTTGCCAACATAAACTTCACTGTGATCCGAAATATCCCTTCTCTGATCCCCAAAAAACAGTTTTACCAACCTGCTCCATGAAAAGAATCATGCAACTCTGTGAGATGAATTAACACATCACAAAGCAGTTTCTCATAAAGCTTCCTTCTAATTTTTATCTGAAGATATTTCCTTTTTTACTATAGGCCTCAATGCACTCCCAAATATCCCCTTGCAGTTTACACAAAAACAGTGTTAGCAAATTGCTCTGTCAAAAGAAAGGTATAACTCTTTGAGATGAATTCACACATCACAAAGAAATTTCTCAGAAAGCTTCTTTCTAGTTTTCATCTGAGGAGTTTTCCGTTTTCACCATAGGCCTCAGTGCACTCCAAAATATCCTTTTGCAGGTTCCACGAAAACAGTGTTAGCAAACTGCTCCATGGAAAGGAAGGTGTAACTATGTGAGATGCGTTCACATATCACAAAGAACTTTCTCAGAAAGCTTCTTTCTAGTTTTTCTGTGAGGATATTTCCTCTTCACTGTAGGCTTCAATGCCATCACAAATATCCCTTTCCAGATTCCCCAAAAACTGTTCTAACAAACTGATATATTAAAAGAATCGTGTAACTCTGTGAGATGAATTCACAAATCAGAAAGCAGTTTCTCAGAAAGCTTCTTTCTCGTTTTTGTCTGAGGATATTTCCTTTTTCACCATAAGATTCAATGCACTCCAGAATATCCCATTGTAGATTCCAAGAAAACAGCGTTAGCAAATTGTTCAATGAAAAGAACATGTAACTTGGTAAGATAAATTCACACATCACAAAGCAGTTTTTCAGAAAGCTTCATTCTAGTTTTTATCTGAGGATATTTCTCTTGTCACCATACTCTTTAATATCATCCAAATATCCCTTCTCAGATTCCCCAAAAACAGTCTTACCAAACTGCTTCATGAAAATTGTGGTGTAACTCTGTGAGATGAATTCTCACATCACAAAACTGTGTCTCAGAAAGCTTCTTTCTAGTTTTTACCTGAGGATATCTCCTTTTTCACATATTCCTCAATGTGCTTCCAAGTATTCCTTTGCAGATTTCCCAAAAACAGTTTCAGCAATCTGCTCCAACAATCGTGCTACTCTCTGAGATGAACACACACACCACAAAGCAGTTTCTCAGAAAGTTTCCATCTGGTTTTTATCTGAGAATATTTCCTTTATCACCATAGGCTTCAATGTGATCCAAACTAGCCCTTCTCAGATTCTCCAAAAACAGTGCTACGGAAACGCTCCATGAAAAGAATCGTGTAAATCTGTGAGATGTATTCACAAATCAGAAAGTATTTTCATAGAAATCTTTCTAGTTTTTCTCTGAGGATATTTCCTTTTTCACAACAGGCCTCATTGTGCTGCTGAATATCCCTTTGCAGTTTTCACGAAAACAGTGTTAGGAAACTGCTCCACAAAAAGAAAGGTGTAAACTTGTGAGATGAGTTCACATATCACATCCAGTTTCTCAGAAAGCTGCTTTTTGTTGTTTTGTCTGAGGATATATCTTTGGTCACCATAGGCTTCAATGTGCTCCCAAATATCCTATTGCAGATTCCACGAAAACAGTTTTATCAAACTGCTCCAAGAAAAGAATCAAGCTACCCTGTAAGATGAATACATACATCACAAAGCAGTTTCTCAGAAAGCTTCTTTCTATTTTTTATCTGAGGATATTTCCTTTAGCACCACAGGCTTCAATGTGATCCAAAATGTCCCTTCTCAGATTCCCCAAAATCATTGCTAACAAACTACTCCATGAAAGGAAATTGTAAGTCTCTGAGATGAATTTACAAATTGGAAAGCAGTTTGTCAGAAACTTCTTTCTAGTTGTCTGAGGATATTTCCTTTGTCAACATAAGCTTCAATGCGCTCCAAAATATCCCATTGCAGATTCCAGGAAAACAGTGTTAGCAAGCTACTCAATGAAAAGGACAGTGTAACTCTATGGGACAAATTGATACATCACAAAGCAGTTTCTCAGAAAGCTTCTATTCCGTTTTTATCTGAGGATATTTCCTTTGTCAGCATAGGCTTCAATGCACTCCCAAATATCCTATTGCAGATTTCACGAAAACAGTTTAAGCAGACTTCTCACTAAAAAGGACAGTGTAACTCTGTGAGATGAATTCACATATCACATAGAAGTTTCTCAGAATGCTTCTTTCAAGTTTTGATCTGAGGATATTTCCTTTGTCACCATGGGCTTCAATGTGATTCAAAGTATCCCTGCTAATATTACACAAAAACAGTACTAACAACCTGTTTCATGGAAAAAAAAATGGGTAACTCTGTGAGATGAATTAATACATCTCAAAACATTTTCTCAGAAAGCTTCTTTCTAGTTTTTATATTAGGATATTTCCCTTTTTTTCTTTTTTTTTTTTTTTTGCTTTGTTCAGTACTGTATACCCCAAACCTAGTCCAGCACTACAAGTAGTATTTTATTTATTAGTGTTTTTTTATTTTTTATTATACTTTAAGCTCTAGGGCACATGTGCACAACATGGAGGTTTGTTACATATGTATACATGTGTCATGTTGGTGTGCTGCATCCATCAACTCATCAGTACCCGTCAACTCGTCATTTATATCAGGTTTAGCTCCCAATGTCATCCCTCCCCCTCCTTCCCATAATAGGCCCTGGTGTGTGATGTTACCCTTCTCATATCCAAGTGATCTCAATTTTCAATTCAGACCTATGAGTGAGAACATGTGGTGTTTGGTTTCCTGTTCTTGTGATAGTTTGCTGAGAATGATGGTTTCCAGCTGCATCCATGTCCCTACAAACGACACGAACTCATTCTGTTTTATGGATGCATAGTATTCCATGGTGTATATGTGCCACATTTTCTTAATCCATTCTGTCACTGATAGACATTTGGGTTGATTTCAAGTCTTTGCTATTGTGAATTGTGCCACAATAAACATACTTGTTCATGTGTCTTTACAGCAGCATGATTTATAATCCTTTGGGTATATCCCCAGTAATGAGATGGCTGGGTCATATGGTACTTCTAGTACTAGATCCTTGAGGAATCACCATACTGTTTTCCACAATGTTTGACCTAGTTTACAATCCCACTAACAGTGTAAAAGTACCATGTTGTTTTGGTTGCCGTAGCCTTGTAGTATAGTTTGAAGCCAGGTAGCGTGATGCCTCCAGCTTTGTTCTTTTGACATAGGATTGTCTTGGCAATATGGGCTCTTTTTTGTTCCATATGAACTTTAAAGCAGTTTTTTCCAATTCTGTGAAGAAAGTCATTGGTAGCTTGATGGGGATGGCATTGAATCTATAAATGACCTTGGGCAGTATGGCCATTTTCACAATATTGATTCTTCCTATCCATGAGCATGGTATGTTCTTCCATTTACTTGTGTCCTCTTTTATTTCACTGAGCAGTCACCATAAGCTTCAATTCGCTCTGAAATATCCCATTGCGGATTCCAAGAAAATAGTGTTACCAAACTGCTCCAAGAAAAGAATCATGTAACACTGTGAGATGAATTCACAAACCACAAAGCAGTTTCTCAGAAAGTTTCTTTCTAGTTTTGGTCTGAGGATATTTCCTTTTACATAATAGGCCTCAATGCGCTTATGAATATCCCTTTGCAGATTCCACGAAAATAGTGTCAGCAAACTGCTCCATGAAAAGAAAGGTGTAAATCTCTGAGATGAATTCACACATCAATCAGCAGTTTCTCAGAGTTTCTTTTTGGTTTTTGTCTGAGGATGTTTATATATCCTATTGCAAATTCCCCAAAAACAGTGCTACCAAAGTGATACATGATAAGAACCGTGTAACTCTGTGAGGTGAGTTAAGATATCACAAAGCGGTTTCTCAGAATACTTCTTTCTCGTTTTTATATGAGATTATTTCCTTTGTCACCCGAAGCTTCAATGAACTCTGAAATATCAAATCTGATTGCAGATTAAAAGAAAACAGTGTTCACAAAGTGCTCAATGAAAACAACATTGTAACTCTCTGAGATGAATTCACACATCACAAAGCAGTTTCTCAGACAGCTTCTTTCTAGTTTTTATCTGAGGATATTTCCTTTGTCACTGTAGGCCTCAATGCAATTCCAAATATTCCTTCTCAAATTCTCCAAAACCAGTGCTAATAAACATCTTCATAAAAAGTGTGGTGTAACACTATGAGATGAATTCTCACATCACAAAACCGTTTCTCAGAAAGCTTCCTTTGACTCTTTATCTGAGGATAATTTCTTTTTCACCATATTCCTCAATGAGCTCCCAAATATCCCTTTGCAGATCCACAAAAAGTGTTTTAGCAAACTGCTCCAAGAAAAGAATTGTGCTACTCTTTGAGAGGAATAAACACATCAAAAATCTGATTCTCAGAAAGCTTCTATCTTGTTTTTATCTGAGAGTATTCCATTTCTCACCATAGGCTTCAATGGGATCCAAAATATCCCTTCTCAGATCCTCAAAAACAGTGCTACCAAGCTGTTCCATGAAAAGAATCGTGTAAATCCATGAGATGAATTCACAAGTCAGAAAACAGTTTCACAGAAAGCTTCTTTCTAGTTTTTGTCTGAGGATATTTGCTTTTTCACTACAGGCTTCATTGAGCTAGTTAATATCCCTTTTCAGATTCCACGAAAATAGTGTTAGCAAACTATTCCATGAAAAGAATGGCGTAAATCTGTGAGATGAATTCACACATCACAAAGCAGTTTCTTAGAATGCTTCTTTTTGCTTTTTGTCTGAGGATATTTCCTTTGCCACAATAGGCTTCAATGTGCTCCCAAATATCTTATTTGAGATTCCGTGAAAACAGTTTTACCAAACTGCTCCAAGAAAAGAATCATGCTACTCTGTGAGATGAATACGCATATCACAAAGAAGTTTCTTAGAAAGATTCGTTGTTGTTTTTATCTGAGGATATTTCCTTTTTCACCATAGGCTTCAATGCAATCCAAAATATCCCTTCTCAAATTCCCCCAAAACAGTGCTATTAAAGTGCTCCATGAAAAGAATCAAGTAACTCTGTGAGATGAATTCACAAATAACAAAGCAGTTTCTCAGAAAGCTTCTTTCTAGTTTTTGTCTGAGGATATTACCTTTTTCACCACAGGCGTCAATGCACTCCCGAATATCCCTTTGTAGATTCCACAAAAATAGTGTTAGAAAAGTGCTCCATGAAAAGAAAGGTGTAGATCTTTGAGGTGAATTCACACACCACAAAGCAGTTTCTCAGAAAGCATCTTTTTGGTCTTTGTCTGAGGATATTTTCTTTGTCAATACAGGCTTCAAGGCGTTCCCAAATATCCTATTGTAGATTCCACGAAAACAGTGTTAGCAAGCTGCAAAATAAGTGTCATGTAAATATGTGAGTTGAATTCACACATTACAAAGTTGAATTCACACATCACAAAGCAGTTTCTCAGAAAGCTTCTTTCTAGTTTTGATCTGAGGATATTTCCTTTGTCACCTTAGACTTCAATGCTATTCAAAGTGTCCCTTCTCAGATTCCCCAAAATGAGTGCCACAAAACTGCTCTATGAAAAGAGTGGTGTAACTCTGTGAGGTTAATTCACACATCCAAGGCTGTTTATCAGATAACTTCTTTCTAGTTTTTAACAGAGGATATTTATTTTTCACCATATTCCTCAATGTGCTCCGGAATATCCCATTTTAGATTCCTTGGAACACGTGTTAGCAAACTTCTCAATGAAAAGAATGGTGTAACTCTGTAAGATGATTTCACACATCACAATGCAGTTTCACAGAAAGCTTCTTTTTGGTTTTCATCTGTGGATATTTCCTTTGTCACTATAGGCTTCAATACTCTCCAAATTACCCTACTGCAGATTCCACGAAAACAGTGTATCAAACTGTTCCATAAAACGAATTGTGTACCTCTGTATGACTAATTCACACATCACAGAGCAGTTTCTCAGAAAGCTTCTTTCTAGTTTTTATCTGAGGATATTTCCTTTGTCACCTTAGGCTTCAATGCGATCCAAAATATCCCTTCTCAGATTCCCATAAAACAGTTCTACCAAATTTATCCATGAAAAGGATAGTGTAACTCTGTGAGGTGAATTAACACATCACAAAGCAGTTTCTCAGAAAGTTTCTTTCTAATTTTTATATGAGGATATTTCCTTTGTAACCATAAGCTTCAAAGTGATCTGAACTATCCCATTGTATATTCCAAGAAAATAGTGTTACCAAACTGCTCAGTGAAAAGAAGAGTGTAACTCTGTGAGATGAACTCACACATCACAAAGCAGTCTCTCAGAAAGCTTCTTTCTAGTTTCTATCTGAGGATGTTTCCTTTGTTATCATAGGCTTCAATGTGATCAAAAATATCCCTTCTCTGATTCCTCAAAAACAGTGCTACAAAACTACTGTATAAAAGTAATCATGTAACTCTGTGAGATGAATCAACCCAACACAAACGTTTTTATATGAGGATATTTCCTTTGTGTTTTTGAGGATATTTCACTAGTTTCTATATGAGGATATTTCCTTTGACACCAAAGACTTCAAGGTGCCCCAAAATTGCCCATTGCAGATTGCCCAAACAGAGTGCTATGAAACTGCTCAATGAAAAGAACAGTGTAACTCTGTGAAATGGATTCACGCATCAGAAAACATTTCCTCAGAAAGCTTTTTTCTAATTTTTATATGAGGGGATTTCCCTTCTCAGATTCCACAAATACAATCCTAGCAAAGTGCTCCACGAAAGAGTAGTGTAACTCTGTGTGATGAATTCTCACATCGGAAAACACTTTCTCAGAAAGCTTCTTTCTTCTTTTTATCTGAAGATATTTCCTTTTCAAACACAGGCATCAAAGATCTCCTGTATATCTCATTGCAGATTCTGCGAAAACAGTGTTAGCAAACTTCTCAATGACAGCAATGATGTAAATTTGTGAGATGAATTCACACACCACAAAGCAGTTACTGAGAAGGCTTCTCACCAGTTTTTATCTGAGGATATTTCATTTCTCACCATAGGATTCTATGCTATCCAAAATATCACTTCTGTGATGCCACACAGTGTTAGAAAACTCCATGAAACAGTGGTGTAACACTGTGAGATGAATTCACACATCACAAAGCAGTTTCTCACAAAGTTTCTTTCTAATTTTTTATCTGAGGATATTTCCTTTGCCACCATAGGCCTAAAAGCGATCCAAAATATCCATTCTCAGATTTCACAAAGACAGTGCTAGCAAACGTTTCCATGAAAGATTTGTGTAACACTGTGTGATGAATTCACACATCACAAAACAGTTTCTCAGAAAGCTTCTTTCCGATTTTTATCTGTGGATATTCCCTTTGTCACCATAGGCTTCAAAACAATCAAAAATATCCCTTCTCAGATTCCACAAAAAGAGTGCTAGCAAACGGCTCCATGAAAGAGTTTTGTAACACTGTGAGATGAATTCACACATTAAAAGGCAGTTTCTCAGAAAGCTTCTTTCTTGTTTTTATCTGGGGATATTTCCTTTGTCACCATAGCCTTCAAAGCGAACAAAAGTATCCCTTCTCAGATTCCACAAAACCAGTGTTAGCAAATGGCTCCATGAAAGAGTAGTGTAACTCTGTGAGATGAATTTACACGTCACAAAGCACTTTTTCAGAAAGCTTCTTTCTAGTTTTTATCTGAGGATATTTCAGGCCTCAATGTGTCCTTGTGTGTCTTATTGCAGATACTGCAACAACAGTGTTTGCAAACTTCTTGATGAAAACAATGATGTAACTCTGTGAGATGAATTCACAAACGACAAAGCAGTTTCTGAGAAGGCTTCTCTCCAGTTTTTATTTGAGGATATTTCATTTTTCACCATTGGATTCAATGTTATCCAAAATATCACATCTGAGATTCCACAAAAACACTGCTAGCAAACTCCTCCATGAAAGAGTGGTGTAACTCTGTGAGATGAATTCACAACTCACAAAGCAGTTTCTCAGAGGGCTTCTTTCTAGTTTTTAACTGAGGGTATTTCCTTTGTTACCATGGGCATCAAAGCGATCTAAAATATCACTTCTCAGATTTCACAAAAACAGGGCTAGCCAACGGCTCCACAAAAGAGTGATGTCAATGTCTGATGAATTCAGAAATCACAAACCAGTTACTCAGAAAGCTTCTTTCTGTTTTTTATCTGAGGATATTTCCTTTGTCACCATAGGCTTCAAAGCAATCAAAAATATCCCTTCTCAGATTCCACAAAAACAGTGGTAGCACACGGATCCATGAAACAGTAGTGTAACTCTGTGAGATGAATTCACACATCACAAAGCAGTTTCTCAGAAAGATTCTTTCTTGTTTTTATCTGAGGATATTTCAGGCCTCAATGCCCTCCCGTATATCTCATTGCAGATTCTGTGAAAACAGTGTTAGCAAATACCTCAATGAAAGCAGTGTTGAAACTCTGTGAGATGAATACACACACCACAGATCAGTTTCTGAGAAGGCTTCTCTCCAGTTTATATCTGAGGATATTTCATTTTTCACCATGGAATTCAGTGGTATCAAAGATATCAATTCTGTGATTCCACAAAAACAGTGCTGCCAAAATCTTCCATGAAAGAGTGTTGTTAATTTTTGAGATGAATTCACACGTCACAAAGCAGTTTCTCAGAAAGTTTCTTTCTAGTTTTTCTCGGAGGATACTTCTTTGGAACCATAGGCTTCAAAGTGATCAAAAATATCCCCTCTCAGAATCCAAAAAAACAGTGCTAGCCAGTGGCCCCACGAAAGAGTGGTGTAACTCTGTGAGATGAATTCAGAAATCACACAGCTGTTTCTCAGAAAGCTTCTTTCTGGTTTTCCTCTGAGGATATTTCCTTTGTCACCAAAGGCTTCAAAGCGATCCAAAATATCCCTTCTCAGATTCCACAAAAACAGTGCTAGCAACCGGCTCCATGAAAGAGTTGTGTAACACTGTGAGATGAATTCACACATCACAAATCAGTTACTCAGAAACCTTCTTTCTTCTTTTTGTCCGAAGATATTTCCTTTTTAAACATGGGCCTCAATGCACTCCCTTATATCTCATTGCAGATTCTGTGACAAGAGTGTTAGCCAACTTCTCAATGAAAGCAATGGTGTAAATCTCTGAGATGAATTCACACAGCACAAAGCAGTTTCTGAGAAGGGTTTTGTCCAGTTTTTATCTGAGGATATTTCATTTCTCACCATAGGATTCTATGCTATCCAAAATATCACTTCCGTGATTCCACAAACACAGTGCTAGCAGTCTCCTTCATGAAAGAGTAATGTAACACTGTGAGGTGAATTCACACAACACAAAGCAGTTTCTCAGAAAGGTTCTTTCTAGTTTTTATCTGAGGATATTTCCCTTGTCACATTAGGCTTCAAAGCAATCAAAAGTATCCCTTCTCAGATTCCATAAAAACAGTGCTAGCAAACTGCTCCATGAAAGAGATTTGTAATATTGTGAGATGAATTCACACATCACAAAGCAGATTCTCAGAAAGCTTCATTCTGGTTTTTGTCAGAGGATGTTTCCTCTGTCACCATAGGCTGCAAAGCGATCCAAATTATCCCTTCTCAGATTCCACAAAACCAGTGCTAGCAAACGGCTCCATGAAATAGGTGTGTAACACTGTGAGATGAATTCACACACCACAAATCAGTTTCTCAGATACCTTCTTTCTGGTTTTATCTGAGGATATTTCCTTTGTCACCATAGGCTTCAAAGCAGTCAAAAATATCTCTTCTCAGATTTGACAAAAACAGTGCTCGCATACGACTCCATGAAAGAGTAGTGTAACTCTGTGTGATGAATTCTCACATCACAAAACAGTTTCTCAGGAAGCTTCTTTCTTCTTTTTATCAGAAGGTATTTCCTTTTTTAACATGTGCCTCAATGCACTCGTGTATATCTCATTGCAGATTCCGCGAAAAGAATGTTAGCAAACTTCTCAATGAAAGCAATGGTGTAACTCTGTGGGACGAATTCACACAGCACAAAGCAGTTTCTAAGAAGGCTTCTGTGCAGTTTTTATTTAAGGATATTTCATTTCTCACCATAGGATTCTATGCTATCCACAATATTACTTCTGCGATTCCACAAAAACAGTGCTAGCAAACTCCTCCATGAAAGAGTGGTGTAACTCTGTGAGATGAATTCACACATCACAAAGCAGTGTCTCAGAAAGCTTCCTACTAGTTTTTATCTGAGGATATTTCCTTTGTCACTATAGCCTTCAAAGTGATCAAAAATATCACTTCTCAGATTCCACAGGAAGAGTGCTCTCCAACGACTCCACAAAAGAGTGGTGTAACTCTGTGAGATGAATTCACAAATCACAAAACTGTTTCTCGGAAAGCTTCTTTCTGATTTTTATCTGAGGATATTTTCTTTGTCACTATATGCTTTGAAGTGATCAAGCTATCCCTTCTCAGAGTCCACAAAAGCAGTGCTGGCCAATGGATCCATGAAAGAGTAGTGCAACTCTGTAAGACAAATTCACATATCACAAAGCAGTTTCTCAGAAGGCTCCTTTCTACTTGTTATCTGAGGATATTTTCTATGTCCCCATAGGCTTCAAAGTGATCCAAAATATCCCTTCTCAGATTCCACAAAAACAGTGCTAGCAAACAGCTCCATGAAAGAGTTGCGTAACACTGTGAGATGAATTCACACATCAAAAAGAAGTTTCTCAGAAAGCTTCTATCTGGATTTTATCTGAGGATATTTCCTTTTTAAACACAGGCCTCAAGGCAATATCACTTCTCAGATTCCACAAAAACAATGATAGCCAATGGCTCAATGGAAGAGTGGTGTAAATCTGTGAGATGAATTCACAAATCACAAAGTGGTTTCTCAGAGAGCTTCTTTCTGGATTTAATCTGAGGATACTTCCTTTGTCACCATAGACTTTAAAGCGATCGAAAATATCCCTTTTCAGATTCCAAGAAAACAGTGCTAGCCAATGGCTACATGAAAGAGTGGTGTAACTCTGTGAGATAAATTCACAAATCGCAAAGCTATTTCTCAGAAAGCTTGCTTCTGATTTTTATCTGAGGATATTTCCTTTGCCAGCATAGGCTGCAAAGTGATCCAAAATATCCCACGTCAGATTCTACAAAAACAGTGCTAGCAAACGGATCCATGAAAGAGTTGTGTAACACTTTCAGATGAATTCACATATCACAAAGCAGTTTCTCAGAAACCTTCTTTCCGGTTTTTATCTGAATATATGTCCTTTGTCACAGTAGGCTTCAAAGCAATCAAAAATACCCCTTCTCAGATTCCACAAAAACAGTGCTAGCATACAGATCCATGAAACGGTAGTGTAACACTGTGAGATGAATTTACACATCACAAAGCAGTTTCTCAGAAGTCTTCTTTCAAGTTTTTATTGGAGGATATTTCCTTTGTCAACATACACTTCAAAGTGATCCAAAATATCACTTCTCAGATTCCACAAAAACACTGCTAGCCAATGGCTTCAAGAAAGAGTGGTATAACTCAGTTAGATGAATTCACACATCACAGAGCTGTTTCTCAGAAAGCTTCTTTCTTGATTTTATCTGACGATATTTCAGGTATCAATGTGCTCCTGTATACCCCATTGTAAAATCTGTGACAATATTGTTTGGAAACTTCTCAAGGAGAAGAGTGGTGTAGCTCTGTGAGATGAATTCACATATCACAAAGCAGTTTCTCAGAAGGCCTCCCTCCAGTACATATCTATGGATATTTAATTTTTCACCGTAGGACTCAATGCCCTCGGAATATCCCATGGAAGTTTCCATGAAAACAGTGTTAGCAAACTGCTCAATGTAAT
This sequence comes from Macaca thibetana thibetana, assembly GCF_024542745.1. Lineage (NCBI taxonomy): Eukaryota > Metazoa > Chordata > Mammalia > Primates > Cercopithecidae > Macaca > Macaca thibetana. The sequence continues at coordinate 16,634,725 of NC_065592.1, forward strand.
GAAAGGTGTATATCTCTGTGAGATTAATACACTGATCACAAAGCAGTTTCTCATAAAGCTTTTTCAAGTTTTATCTGAGGATATTTCCTTTGTTACCATAGGCTTCAAAGCAATCCAAAATATCCCTTCTCAGATTCCACAAATAAAGTTCTACCATACTGCTCCTTGAAAGAGCAGTGTAACATTGTGTGACGAATTCATATATTACAAAGCAGTTTCTCAGAAAGCTTCTTTCTGGTTTTTACCAGAGAATATTTCCTTTGTCACCATAGGCTTCAAAGCGATCCAAAATATCACTTCTCAGATTCCACAAAAATGGCACTAGCAAACATATCCATGAAAGAGTTGTGTAACACTCTGAGATTAATTCACACATTACAAAGTAGTTTTTCAGAAAACTTTTTGCTGGATTTTATCTGCGGATATTCCCTTTGTCACCATAGGCTTCAAGGTGATCAAAAATATCCCTTCTCAGATTCCACAAAAACAGTAGTAGCAAACGGCTCTATGATAGAGTAGTGTAACTCTGTGAGATGAATTCACACATCACAAAGCAGTTTCTCAGAAAGCTTCTTTCTTGTTTTTATCTGAGAATATTTCAGGCCTTAGTGTGCTCCCATATATCTCACTGCAGATTCTGCAAAAGCAGTGTTAGCAAACTTCTCAATGAAAGCAGTGTTGTACCCCTGTGTGATGAATTCACACACCACAAAGCAGTTTCTGAGAAGGCTTCTCTCCAGTTTTTAATTGAGGATATTTGATTATTCACCAAGGGATTCAATGCTATGCAAGTTATCACTTCTGTGATTCCACAAAAACAGCGCTACAAAACTATTCCATGAAAGAGTGTTGTTAATTTGTGAGATGAATTCACACGTCCCAAAGCAGTTTTTCAGAAAGCTTCTTTTTAGTTTTTTTCAGAGGATACGTCCATTGTCACCATAGGCTTCAAAGCAATCCAAAATATCCCTTCTCAGATTCCACAAAAACAGTGCTAGCAATCAGCTCCATGAAACAGTAGTGTAACTCTGTGAGATGAATTCACATATAACAAAGCAGTTTCTTGGAAACCTTCCTTCTTGTTTTCATCAGAGGATATTTCCGTTGTCAACTTAGGCTTCACAGTGATCAAAAATATCCCTTCTCAGATTCAACAAAAACAGTGCTAGTCAATGGCTACATGAAAGAGTGGTGTATCTTTGTGAGATGATTCACAAATCACAAAACTGTTTCTCAGAAAGGTTCTTTCTGGTTTTTATCTGAGGATATTTCCTTTGCCAGCATAGGCTTCAAAGTGATCCAAAGTATCCCTTCTCAGATTCCACAAAAACAGTGCTAGCAAATGGCTCCAGGAAGGAATTGTGTAACACTGTGAGATGAATTCACAAATCACAAAGTAGTTTCTCAGAAAACTTCTTTCTGGATTTTATCTGTGGATATTTCCTTTGTCACCATAACCTTCAAAGCAATAAAAAATATCCCTTCTCAGATTCCACAAAATCAGTGCTACAAATGGCTCCATGAAAGAGTAGTGTAACTCTGTGAGATGAATTTACACATCACAAAGCAGTTACTCAGAAAGTTTCTTTCTGGCTTTTATCTGAGGTTATTTCCTTTGTCACCATAAGCTTCAATGCAACCCAAACTATCCCTTCTCAGATTCCACGAAAACAGTGCTAGCAAACCGCTCCATGAAAGGATTGTGTAACACTGTGAGATGAATTCACACATCACAAAGTAGTTTCTCAGAAAGCTTCTTTCTTCTTTTTATTGGAAGATATTTCCTTTTTAAATGCAGGCCTCAATGCACTCCTGTATATCTCATTGCAGATTCTGTGAAAACTGTGTTAGCAAATTTCTCTATGAAAGCAATGGTGAAACTCTGTGAGATGAATTCACACACCACAAAGCAGTTTCTGAGAAGGCTTTTCTCCGGTTTTTATCTGAGAAATTTCATTTCCCACCATAGGATTCTATGCTATCAAAAATATCACTTCTGTGGTTCCACAAAAAAAAGTGCTAGCAAACTCCTCCATGAAAGACTGTTGTAACTTGGTGAGATGAATTCATACATCACATAGCAGTTTCTCAGAAAGCTTCTTTCTAGTTTTTACCAGAAAAAGGTTCTTTTGTCACCGTAGGCTTCAAAGCGATCCAAAATATCACCTCTCAGATTCCACAAAAACAGTGCTAGCAAATGGATCCATGAAAGAGTTGTGTAACACTGTGAGATGAATTCACACATCACAAAGCAGTTACTCAGAAAGCTTCTTTCTGGTTTTTATATGAAGTTATTTCCTTTGTCACCATAGGCTTCAATGTGATCCAAACTATCCATTCTCAGATTCCACAAAAACAGTGCTAGCCAATGGCTCCACGAAAGAGTGGTGTAACTCTGTGAGATGAATTTACAAATCATGCAGCTGTTTCTCGGAAAACTTCTTTCTGGTTTTTATCTGAGGATATTTCCTTTGTCACCATAGGCTTCAAAACGATCAATAATATCCCTTCTCAGATTCTACAAAAACAGTGCTAGCAACCAGCTCCATGAAAGAATTGTGTAACACTATGAGATGAATTCACACATCACAACGCAGTTTCTCAGAAAGCTTCTTTCTGGATTTTATCTGAGGATATTTCCTTGGTCACCATAGGCTTCAAAGTGATAAAAAATATCCCTTCTCAGATTCCAAAAAAACAGTGGTAGCAAATAGCTCCATGAAAGAGTAGTGTAACTCTGTGAGATACATTCACACATCACAGAACATTTTCTCACAAAGCTTCTTTCTAATTTTAATCTGAGGATATTTCCTTTGTCACAATAGGCTTCATAGCCATCCAAAATATCCCTTCTCAGATTGCACAAAAACAGTGCTAGCAAACCGCTCCGTTAAAGGGTTGTGTAACACTGTGAGATGAATTCACATATCACAAAGTAGTTTCTCAGAAAACTTCTTTCTTCTTTTTATTGGAAGATATTTCCTTTTTAAAAACAGGCCTCAATGCACTCCTGTATATCTCATTGCAGATTCTGTGAAAACAGTGTTAGCAAATTTCTCCATGAAAACAATGGTGTAACTCTGTGAGATGAATTCACACAGCACAAAGCAGTTTCTAAGAAGGCTTCTGTGCAGTTTTTATCTGAGGATATTTCATTTCTCACCATAAGATTCTATGCTATCCACAATATCACTTCTGTGATACCACAAAAACAGTGCTAGCAAACTCCTCCATGAAAGAGTGCTGTAACTCTGTGAGATGCAGTCACATCACAAAGCAGGTTTTCAGAATGCTTCTTTCTTGTTTTTCCTGAGAATATTTCCTTTTTCACCATAGGCTTCAAAGCAATCCAAAATATCCCTTTTCATATTCCACAAAAACATTGCTAGCCACCGGCTCTATGAAAGACTGATGTAACTCTGTGAGTAGAATTCACACATCACATAGTGGTTTCTCAGAAGCTTCTTTCTGGTTTTTATCTGAGGATATTTCCTTTGTCACCATAGTCTTCAATGTGATCAAAATATTCCTTCATATATTCCACTAAGACAGTGCTAATAAACAGTTCCATGAAAAAGTAGTGTACCTCTGTGAGATGAATTCACACATCCCAAAGCAGTTTCTCAGAAAGCTTCTTTCTTGTTTTTAATTGAGGATGTTTCAGGCCTCAGTGTGCTCACAAATATCTCATTGCAGATTCTGCAAAAACAGTGTTAGCAAACTTCTCAATGAAAGCAGTGTTATAACTCTGTGAGCTATATTCAAACTCCACAAAGCAGTTTCTGAGAAGACTTTTCTCCAGTTTTTATCTGAAGATATTTCATTTTTCACCATGGGATTCAATGCTATCCATGATATCACTTCTGTGATTCCAGAAAAACAGTGATACCAAACTCCTACATGAAAAGTGTTGTGAATTTGCGAGATGAATTCACACAACACAAAGCAGTTTCTCAGAAAGCTTCTTTCTGGCTTATATCTGAGTATATTTCCTTTGTTACTATAGGCTTCAAAGTGATCAAAAATATCCCTTCTCAGATTCCACAAAAACAGTGCTAGCCAATGGCTACACGAAAGAGTGGTATAATTCTGTGAGATGAATTCAAAAATCACAAAGTTATTCTCAGAAAGCTTCTTTCTGATTTTTATCTGAGGATATTTCCTTTGTCAGCATTGGCTTCAAAGCAGTACAAAATATCCTTCTCAGACTCTACAAAAACAGTGCTAGCAAACGGATCCATGAAAGAGTTTTGTAACACTGTAAGATGAATTCACACATTAAAAAGCAGTTTCTCAGAAAGCTTCTTTCTGGATTTTATCAGGGGATATTTCCTTTGTCACCATAGCCTTCAAAGTGATCAAAAGTATCCCTTCTCAGATTCCACAAAACCAGCGTTAGCAAACTGCTCCATGAAAGAGTAGTGTAACTCTGAGAGATGAATTCACACGTCACAAAGTAGTTGCTCAGAAAGTACATTGAGAACGGATATATCTTCAGAGTAAAACGAGAAAGAAGCTTTCTGAGAAATTTCTTTGTGATCTGTGAATTCATCTCACAGAGTTACACCTTTCTCTTCATGAAGGAGAGGTTACACTTTCTCACAGAGTTACGCTGTCGTCCATGGAGCCGTCTGTTACCACAGTTTTTGGGGAATCTGAGAAGGGATATTTTGGATCTCATTGAAGCCTGTGGTGACAAATGAAATGTCCTCAAATAAACATGAGAAAGAAGCTTTCGGAGAAACTTGTTTGGGATGCGTGAAATCAACTCACAGAGATACATCTTTCTCTTCATGAAGCAGTTTGCTAACACTGTTTTTGAGGAATCTGCATAGTGATATTTGGGAGTGCATGGAGGGCTATGGCGGAAGAGGAAATATTCTCAGATAAAAACCGGAAAGAAGCATTCTGAGGAACTGTATTGTGATGTGTGAATGCAACTCACAGAGTTACACTTTTCTTTTCATTGATCAGTTTGCTAACACTGTTGTCCCGAAATCTGCAGTAGGATAATACTCAGCGCAATGAAGCTTATGGTGAAAATGGATATATCCTCAGATAAAATAGAGAACGAAGCTTTCTGAGAAACAGCTTTGCAATGTGTGAATTCATCTCAGAGAGTTACACCTTTCTCTCCATGAAACAGTTTGCTAATAGTGTTTTCGTGGAATCTGCAAAGTGATATTTTGGAATGCATTGAGGCCTACTTTGAAAAAGGAAATATCCTCAGATTAAAAATTAGAAAAAAGCTTTCTGAGAAACTGCTTTCTGATGTCTGCATTCATCTCACAGAGATTCACTTTTCTCTTCATGAACCAGTTTGCTTACACTGTTTTCATGGAATCTGCAAAATGATATTTGGGAGCACATTGAGGCCTATAGTGAAAAAGAAAATATCTTCAGATAAAAACTGGAAAGAAGCGTTCTGCAAAACTGCATTGTGATGTGTGAATGCATTTCACAGAGTTTCACTTTTCTTTTCATTGATCAGTTTGCTTACACTGTTGTCTTGAAATCTGCAATAGGATATTTCTTAGCACAATGAAGCTTATGGTGGCAAAGGATATATCCTCAGATAAAAAGGAGAAAGAAGCTTTCTGAGAAACTGTTTTATGATACTTCAATTCATCTCACAGACTTTGTTTCATTCAGCAGTCCGTTATCATGGTTTTTGGGGAATCTGAGAAGGGATATTTTAGATCATTTTGAAGACTATGCTGACAAAGGAAATGTCCTCAAATAATCAAGAGAAAGAAACTTTCTGAGAATCCTGTTTGTGATGTGTGAAATCAACTCACAGAGATACACCTTTCTCTTCATGAACGGTTTGCTAACACTGATTTCGTGCATTCTATAAAGTGTTATTTGGGAGTACATTGAGGCCTATACTGAAAAATGAAATAGCCTCAGATAAAATATGGAAAGAAGCATTCTAAGAAACTGCATTGAGATATGTGAATGCAATTCACAGAGTTTCACTTTTCTTTGCATTGATCAGTTTGCTAACACTGTTGTCTTGAAATCTATAATAGGATAATTCTTAGTGCAATGAAGCTTATGGTGAAAAGGAAATATCATCAGATAAAAACTAGAAAGAAGCTTTCTGAGAAACTGCTTTCTGATATGTGAATTCATGTCACAGAGTTACACTTTCGTTTCATGGAGCAGTCTGCTACCCCTGTTTTTGGGGAATCTGAGAAGGGATATTTTGGATGGCACTGAAGCCGATGCTGACAGAGGAAATATCCTCAAATAAAAACTAGAAAGAAGCTTTCTGAGAAACTTCTTTGGGATGTTTGAATTCATCTCTCAGAGTTACACCATTATCTTCAAGAAGCAGTTTGCTAACACTGGTTTCATGGAATCTGCAAAGTGATATTTGAGAACGCCTTGAGGCTTATGGTGAAAAAGGAAATGTCCTCGGATAAAAACTGGAAAGAAGCATTCTGAGAAACTCCATTGTGATGTGTGAATGTAACTCACAGAGTTACACTTTTCTTTTCATTGATCAGTTTGTTAACACTGTTGTCCCGAAATCTGCAGTAGGATAATTCTTAGCGCAATGAAGCTTATGGTGACAAAGGATATATCCTCAGATAAAAAGGAGAACAAAGCTTTCTAAGAAACTGCTTTGTGATGTGTGAATTCATCTCACAGAGTTACACTTTCTTCCCATGGAGCAAGCAGTATATTACCACGGTGTTTTGGGGAATCTGAGAAGGGATAGTTTGGATTGCATTGAAGCCTACGCTGACAAAGGAAATGTCCTCAAATAAACACGAGAAAGAAGCTTTCTGAGAAACTTGTTGGTGATGTGTGAAATGAACTCACAGAGATACACCTTTCTCTACATGAACAGTTGGCTAACATCCTTTACGAGGAACCTGCATAGTGATATTTGGGAGCGCATGGAGGGCTATGGTGGAGCAGGAAATATCCTCAGATAAAAACTAGAAAGAAGCTTTCTGAGAAACTTGTTGGTGATGTGTGTATTCATCTCATAGAGATACACCTTTCTCTTCATGAAACACTTTACTAACTCTCTTTTCGTGGAATCCGCAAGGTGATATTTGGGAGTGCCTTCAGTGCTATGGTGGAAAAGGAAATATCCTCCTGATAAAAAATAGAAAGAAGCTGAGAATCTGTTTTCTGGTACTTGAATTCATCTCACAGAGTTGCAATTTCATTCCATGGAGCAGTCTGTTACCAGTTTTTGGCGAATTTCAGAAGGGATACTTTGGATCGCATTGAAGCCTATGCTGACAAAGGAAATATCCTCAAAATAAACGAGAAAGAACCTTTCTGAGAAACTTCTTTGTGATGTGTAAATTCATCACACAGAGATTCACCTTTCCCTTTTTTTTTTTTTTTTTTTAGCAGTTTGCTAACAGTGTTTTCGTGGAATCTGCAAAGTGATATTTCAGAGTGCTTTGAGGCCTATGGTGGAAAAGGAAATATTCACATGCAAAAACTGGAAAGAAGCATTCTGAGAAACTGCATTGTGATGTGTGAATGCAACTCCCAGAGTTACACTTTTCTGTTCATTGATCAGTTTGCTAACACAGTTTTCTTGAAATCTGCAATGGGAATCTTCTTAGCGCAATGAAGCTTACGGTGGCAAAGGAAGTATCCTCAGATTAAAAACTAGAAAGAAGCATTCTGAGAAATTGCTTTCTGATATGTGAATTCTTCCCACAGAGTTACACCACTGTTTCGTGGAGCCGTTTGACAACTCTGTTTTTGTGGAATCTGAGAACTGATAATTCGGATTGCATTGAAGACTATACAGCCAAAGAAAATATCCTCAGATAAAAACCAGAATGAAGCTTTCTGAGAAACTGCTTTGTGATGTGTGAATTCATCTCACAGAGTTACACATGTATTTCATGGAGTCGTTTACTAGCACTCTTTTGGTGGAATCTGAGAAGTGATATTTTGGATCGTTATGAAGAATCCTCGGACAAAGGAAATATCCTCACATAAAAACCAGAAATAAGCTTTCTGAGAAACTGCCTATGATACGTGAATTCATCTCACAAATTTACACCACTCTTTCATGGAGGAGTTTGCCAGCACTATTTTTGAGGAATTTCGTAGGTGATATTTTGGATATCATTGAATCCCACAGTGAAATACGAAACATCCTCAGAAAAAACCAGGAGAGAAGTGTTCTCAGAAGCCGCTTTGTGGTGTGTAAATTCATCTCACAGAGTTACACTATTGTTTTAATTTAGAAGTTTGATAACACTGTTTTCACAGATTCTGCAATGAGATATACTGCAGTGCATTGAGAACTGAAATATCCTCAGATAAAAACAAGAAAGAAGCATTCTGAGAAACTGCATTGTGATGTGTGAATGCAACTTACAGAGATACACTTTTCTTTTCATTGATCAGTTTTCTAACACCTTTTTCTTAAAATCTGTAATGGGATATATCTTAGTGCAATGAAGCTTACGGTGACAAAGGAAATATCCTCAGATAAAAACTAGAAAGAAGCTTTCTGAGAAACTGCTTTGTGATGTGTGAATTCATCTCACAGAGTTACACCTTAGTCTTCATGAAGCAGTTTGCTAACACTGTTTTCGTGGAATCTGCAAAGTGATATTTGGGAGCGCATTGAGGCCTAGGGTGAAAAAGGAAGTATCCTCAGATAGTAACTAGAAGAAATCTTTTTGAGAAATTGCTTTCTGATGTGTGAATTCATCCCTCAGAGTTACACTTTCTTTTCATGGAGCAGAGTGTTACCACAGTTTTTGGGTAATCTGAGAAGGGATACTTTGGATAGCATTGAAGCCTACACTGACAGGGGAAATATCCTCAAACAAAAACGAGAAAGATGCTTTCCAAGAAACTTCTTTGTGATGTGCGAATTCATCACACAGAGATTCGCCTTTCTCTTCTTGTAGCAGTTTGCCAACAGTGTTGTCATGGTATCTGCAAAGTGATATTTGGGAGCACTTTGAGGCCTAAGATGAAAAAGGAAATATCCTCAGATGAAAACTGGAAAGAAGCGTTCTGAGAAACTGCATTGTGATGTGTGAAAGCAACTCACAGAGTTAAACTTTTCTGTTCATTGATCAGGTTGCTAACACAGTTTTCTTGAAATCTGCAATGGGATACTTAGTGCAACGAAGCTTACGGTAAAAAGGAATTATCCTCAGACAAAAACTCGAAAGAAGCTTTCTGAGAAATTGCTTTCAGATATGTGACTTTATCTCACAGAGTTATACCACTATTTCGTGGAGCCATTTGCTAGCACTGTTTTTGTGGATTCTGAGAACTGACATTTCGGATTGCTTTGAAGAGTATAAGGACAAAGGAAATATCCTCAGAGAAAAACCGCAAAGAAGCTTTCTGAGTAACTGCTTTGTGATGTGTTAATTCAACTCACTGAGTTACTCCTGAATTTCCTGGAGGTGTTTCCTAGCCCTGCTTTTGTGGAATCTGAGAACTGATATTTCAGATTGCTTTGAAGACTATACAGCCAAAGGATATATTCTCAGATAAAAACGAGAAAGAAGCTTTCTGAGAAACTTCTTTGTGATGTGTGAATTCATCGCACCTAGTTACACCTTTCTCTTCAAGAAGCCGTTTGCTAACACTGTTTTCGTGGAATCTGCAAAGTGATACATGGGAGTGCATTGAGGCCTCTGGTGGAAAAGGTTGTATCCTCATATAAGAACGTGAAAGAAGTTTCTGAGAAATGTCTTTGTGATATGTGAATTCATCTGACAGAGTTGCAACTTAGTCTTCATGATGCAGTTTGATAACACTCTTTTCGTGGAATCTGCAAAGTGGTATTTGGGAGCGCATTGAGGCCTAGGGTGAAAAAGGAAATATCCTCAGATAATTACGAGAAAGAAGCTTTCTGAGAAATTCCCTTCTGATATGTGAATTCATCACACAGAGATTCATGTATCCCTTCTTGTAGCAGTTTGCTAACACTGTTTTCCTGGAATCTGCAAAGTGATATTTGGCAGCTCATTGAGGGCTATGGTGGAAAAGGAAATATCCTCAGACAAAAACTGGCAAGAAGCGTTCTGAGAAACTGCATTGTGACAAGTGAATGCAACTCACAGTGTTACACTTTTCTTTTCATTGATCAGATTGCTAATATAGTTTTCTTGAAATCTGCAATGGGAAACTTCTTAGCGCAATGAAGCTTACGGTGCCAAAGAAATATCCTCAGATAAAAAATAGAAGGAAGCTTTCTGAGAAATTGCTTCCTGATATGTGAGCTCATATGACAGAGTTATACCACTATTTCGTGAAGTCGTTTGCTAGCACTGTTCTTGTGGATTCTGAGAACTGATATTTCGGATGGGTTGGAAGAGTATAAGGACAAAAGAAATATCCTCAAAGAAACACCAGAATGAAGCTTTTTGAGAAATTTCTTTGTGATGTGTGAATTCATTGCACAGAGTTACACGTTTCTCTTCAAGAATCCGTTTGCTAACACTGTTCTCGTGTAATCTGCAAAGTGATATTTGGGAGCACATTGAGGGCTATGGTGAAAAAGGAACTATCCCCAGATAAAAACTGGAAAGAAGCGTTCTGAGAAACTGCATTGTGAAGTGTGAATGCAACTCACAGAGTTACACTTTTCTCTTCATTGATCAGTTTGCTAACACTGTTTTCTTGAAATCTGCAATGGGATATTTCTTAGTGCAATGAAGCTTACAGTGACAAAGGAAATATCATCAGATAAAAACTAGAAAGAAGCTTTCTCAGAAACTGCTTTGTGATGTGTGAATTCATCTCAGAGAGTTACACTTTCGTTTCATGTAACAGTCTATTACCATTGTCTTTCGGGAATCTGAGAAGGGATGTTTTGGATCGCATTGAGGCCTACGCTGATAGAGGAAATATCCTCAATTAAAAACGTGAAAGAAGCTTTCTGAGAAACTTCTTTGTGATATGTGAATTCATCTCACAGAGTTACAACTTAATCTTCCTGAAGCAGTTGGTAACACTGTTTTCATGGAATCTACAAAGTGATATTTAGGAGCGCATTGAGGCCTATAGGGAAAAAGGAAGTACCCTCAGAATATAAAGAGAAAGACTCTTTCTGAGGAATTGTTTTTTGATGTGTGAATTCATCACATAGAGATTCATCTATCCCTTCTTGTAGCAGTTTGCTAACACTGTTTTCATAGAATCTGCAAAGTGATATTTGGGAGCGCATTTAGGACTATGCTCAAAAAGGAAATATCCTCAGATAAAAACTGGCAAGAAGCGTTTTGAGAAACTGCATTGTGACGTGTGAATGCAACTCACAGAGTTACACTTTTCATTGATCAGTTTGCTAACACTGCTTTCTTAAAATCTGCAATGTGATATTTCATAGCTCAATGAAGCTGACAGTGACAAAGGAAAATACTCAGATGAAAACTAGAAAGAAGCTTTTTGAGAAACTGCTCTGTGATGTGTGAATTCACTCACAGAGTTATGCTTTTGTTTCATGGAGCAGTCTATTACCACTGTCTTTGGGGAATCTGAGAAGGGATACTTGGGATCACATTGAGGCCTATGCTGATAAAGGAAATATCCCCAATTAAAAACGTGAAAGAAGATTTCTGAGAAACTGCTCTGTGGTGTGTGAATTCATCTCACAGGGTTACACTTTCGTTTCATGGAGCACTCTATTACCACTGTCTTTGGGGAATCTGAGAAGGGATACTTGGGATCGCATTGAGGCCTATGCTGATAAAGGAAATATCCTCAATTAAAAACGTGAAATAAGTTTCTGAGAAATGTCTTTGTGATATGTGAATTCATCTGACAGAGTTGCAAGTTAGTCTTCATAATGCAGTTTGATAACACTCTTTTCGTGAAATCTGTAAAGTTATATTTGGGAGCGCATTGAGGCCTAGGGTGAAAAAGGAAGAATCCTCAAGTAAATACGAGAAAGAAGCTTTCTGAGAAATTGCTTCTGATATGTGAATTCATCACACAGAGTTTCACCTATCCCTTCTTGTAGCAGTTTGCTAACACTGTTTTCGTGGAATCTGAAAAGTGATATTTGGGAGCGCATTGAGGGCAATGGTGAAAAAGGAAATATCCTCAGATAAAACCTGGCAAGAAGCGTTCTGAGAAACTGCATTGTGATGTGGGAATGCAACTCACAGAGTTACACTTTTCTTTTCATTGATGAGTTTGTTAACACTCTTTTCTTGAAATCTGCAATGCGATACTTCATAGTGGAATGAAGCTGACGGTGACAAAGGAAATATCCTCAAATAAAACCTAGGAAGAAACTTTCTGAGAAACTGCTCTGTGATGTGTGAATTCATCTCACAGCATTACACTTTCGTTTCCTCGAGCAGTCTATAACCACTGTCTTTGGGGAATCTGAGAAGGGATACTTGAGATCACATTGAGGCCTATGCTGATAAAGGAAATATCCTCAATTAAAAACGTGAAAGAAGTTTCTGAGAAATGGCTTTCTGATATGTGACTTCCTCTCAAAGAGTTACACCACTAATTCGTGAAGCCATTTGTTAGCACTGTTTTTGTGGATTCTGAGAACTGATATTTCGGATGGGTTTGAAGAGTATAAGGACAAAGGAAATATCCTCAGAGAAAAACTGGAATGAAGCTTTCTGAGAAACTGCTTGGTGATGTGTGAATTCATTTCACAGTGCTACACCACTCTTTCATGTAGGAGTTGCTAGCACTGATTTTGTGGCATCTCAGAAGTGATATCTTGGATATCATTGAATCCCATGGTGAATAAGGAAATATCCTCAGATGAATCTGCAGAGAAGCCTTGTCAGAAACTGATTTGATGTGAGTGAATTCAGCTCACAGACCTACATCATGGTTTCCATTGAGAAGCTTGCTAACAGTGTTTTCACAGAATCTGCAATAGGACACATGGGGGCGCTTTCAGACCTCCAATATCCTCAGAAGAAAAAAGAAAGAAGCTTTCTAAGAAACTGCATTGTGATGTGTGAATTCAACTCACTGAGTTACACATGTATTTCATGGAGCCGTTGGCTAGCCCTGTTTTTGTGGAGTCTGAGAACTGATATTTCGGATCACTATGAAGACTATACGGCCAAATGAAATACCATCAGATACAAACGAGAAAGAAGCTTTCTGAGAAACTTCTCTGTGATGTGTGAATTCATGTCACAGAGTTACACCTTTCTTTTCATGGAGTATTTTGTTAACACTGTTTTCGTGGAATCTGCAAAGTGGTATTTGGGAGAGCATTGAGGCCTATTGTGAAAAAGGAAATATCCTCAGATTAAAAATAGATAGTGTGCTAACACAGTTTTCTTGAAATCAGGAATGTGATACTTCTTAGCTCTATGCAGGTTATGGTGACAAAGAAAATATCCTCAGATAAGAAAGTGAAAGAAGCTTCCTGAGAAATTGCAATTTCTCACGAAATTTCTTAGGAAACTGATCACTGAAGAGGAAAGTGTAACTCTGTGATTTGCACCCACACATCACAATGCCGTTTCTCAGAACACTTTTTTTCCAGTTTTTATTTGAGGATATTTCATTTTTCACCATAGCCCTCAATGAGCTCCCAAATATCACTTTGCAGAATCAGCGAAAACGGTGTTAAAAAACTGCTACAAGAAGGGAAAGGTGAAACTCTGTATGATGAATTCACATATCAGAAAACAATTATCTGAGGATATTTCCGTTTTCACCGTGGGCCTCAATGCACTCCCAAATAGCACTTTGCAGATTCCACGAAAACAGTTTTAGCTAACTGCTTCATGAACACAAAGTTGTAACTCGGTGAGATGAATTCACATATCACAAAGAAGTTTCTTAGAAAGCTACTTTCTAGTTTTTATTTGATGATACTTCATTTGTCACTGAAAGCTTCATGGCGCTAAGAAATATCCTAAAGCAGATTTCAAGAGAACTCAGTGTTAGCAAATGAATCAATGAAAAGGAAAGTGTAACTCTGTGAGTTGTATTCACATGTCACACTGCAGTTTCTCAGAACGCTTCTTTCTAGTTTTTATGTGAGGATATTTCCTTTTTCACCATAGCCCACCATGGGCTCAGAGCTGAGGTTGTTTGTGGTCTCAGAGCACCACCGTGTGTCTTATTGCAGATTCTGCGAAAACACTGTTAGCAAGCTTCTCAATGAAAACAATGATGTAACTCTGTGAGCTGAATTCACCCACAAAAAAAGTATCTGAGAAGGCTTCTCTGCAGATTTGTTTGAGGATATTTCATGATTCATCATGGGATTCAATGACATCTAAGATATCACTTCTGAGATTCCACAAAATCAGTACTAGCAAACTCCTCCATGAAACAGTGGTGTAACACTTTGAAAAGAAACCACATATCACAAAGCTGTTACTCAGAAAGCTTCATTCCAGTTTTCTCCGAGGATATTTCCTTTGTCCTTATCAACCCATCCAAAATATCAGTCCACAGAATCCACAAAAACAGTGCTGGGTAACTTCTCCAAGAAATAGTGCTGTAATGTTGTGAGATGAACTCACATATCAGAAAGCAATTTCTCAGGAAGCTATTTTCACTTTTTTATCTGAGGATATTTCCTTTGTAACCATAAGCTGCATAGTGCTAAGAAGTATCCCATTGCAGATTTCAAAAAAACTTTGTTAGCAAACTGATCACTGATGGGAAAAGTGTAACTCTGTGAATGGCATTCACACATCACAACGCAGTTTCTCAGAACGCTTCTTTCTGGTTTTTTTCTGAGGACATTTCCTCTTTCACCATAGCCCTCAATGAGCCCCTAAATATCACTTTGCAGATTCCACAAAAATAATGTTAGCAAACTGTTACAAGAAGAGAAAGGTGAATCTCTGGGTGATAAATTCACACATCAGAAAGAAATTTCTGAGAAAGCTTCTTTCTAGTTATTATCTGAGGATATTACCTTTTTAACCATGGGCCTCAATGCACTCCCAAATATAACTTTGCAGATTCCACGAAAACAGTGTTAGCAAACTGCTTCATGAAGACTAAGTTGTAACTCTATGAGATGAATTCACGTATCACAAAGAAGTTTCTCACAGAGCATCTTTCAGGTTTTTAATTCTGGAAATTTCCTTTATCAGCATAGGCCTCCATGTGATCCAAAGTAGGCCGTCTCAGGTTCCTCAAATACACTGTTAATCAACTACTCAATGAAACGTAAGTGTAACTCTGTGAGATGAATTCAAACATCACAAAGAAGTTTCTATGAAAGCTTCTTTCTAGTTTTTACCTGAGGATATTTCCTTTGTCACCATAAGTTTCAGTGCGCCAAGAAGTATCCCATTGCAGATTTCAAAAAAAACAGTGTTAGAAAACTGATCTCTGAAGAGAAAAGCGTA